>NC_045750.1:11169775-11199153 GCF_008692095.1 Etheostoma spectabile
TATAGTGCTCTCATAGTCCAGATGTATTTTTTTTTTATATAACCACAGGATGTTAATGTCACAGAACAGAATGACAGCCTCAGCACTGCTGGATATTTGAGCGTGCTGAATCCATGAATAAAAATGACAAAATTGAGTCAGCAGTGGAAACTGTAGAAAGCCACACATGGCGTCAACACGCCACTAAACTTTCTCAGCCCAACTTTATTCCAAGCTGTCGAACTGGCTCTGGAAATTACTCTAGCGATGGAAAGGCTTTTTAAATAACAGTTTGTCATCTTTTTTTGTGCTTGTGTGTTTGTCAGGTTTTTAGTCCTCAAGGCTCAGGTTGTGTTTCAGAATGAAGGTGACAGCTGGGCTTTGGCAAGACCTGCCACCCTCTTTTAGATCACTGAGATAGCACACAAAGAGATTGACACGTACACACATACAGATACACAACAGCAGACCCCAGCAGCTATTTCGTCTTTGCTCCCTCTTTCCATATCTCTGCCAGGCTATTTCTCTTCTCTGCTCTCTCCATCTCCTCCCAGCCCTCCTTTATTCCAGTTATCAGATAGTAGAGATTGACACATCTGTTTTCTACCAGGGAGTGTGGAGCTAACAGCGTAGCAGACCTACAATAGCAGAAGATCTTATATATCATGGCAGCTACCACAAACTTTGTTTAGATTAGGGTTCTCTGGAAGTTGTTGTTTCTATATGTGCAGTATAATGGGTTTTTGTCTTACTAGTGCATTTGTTATCACATGATGCTGATTGATGTCCTCTGCATGGCTAAAACTAAATTTACTCTTAGTAATTCAATTTCCTCAACTTCCTGCTTCTATAGTTCCTGCGCTATATGGTAATTTATAAGCATCCATTCCAAGTTATTTCAAAACATAATGATTTGCTATAAGTCATTAACCATAATTCTTTTAAACTGCAAAACAGTTTTTCAGTTCTACATCGTTCATGTGCTGAAAAAAGTCCTTTTTCCCCCAACTGAAGGGAAGTTGAATAGAGCTGACTAACGGGGACAAGATGTCCGGGCTCCTCATTCATCACATAACTCTGCACTCACTTCCACAGGGACGACGAGCATGCCCTGATCCTGCAGTACTGTCAGGCGCTGGGAGGGGAGGGCTCCCCCTTCAGTCAACCACAGAGTCCGGCCCAGATCCTACAGGCTGTGGAGAGGGAGGAACGGGGCGAGCTGGAGCGGATCATAGCTCGCTTGGAGGAGGAGCAGAGGTGAGGCAAAACAACTGCCCATTAATGAAACTTCAGAGAATTCAGTGTGGAAAGACGTTGAGTAAATATAGGAAAATATCATTTATGTTTGGACAATCTCCTTAAACTGGATAATCATGCCTCAGTTTGGATTTCCACAGGATCAATACAAAGTTATTAAAAGTATTGAAATGTCTGTTTTATAGAAACTGAAATGTTCAAAATACTTGAAAATCAATGCTTATCTTTTTCTTTTTTGTCGCTCTTATGTTCACTCAAAGCTTCTGGGTGTCATTTGAGTCCATGGGCTCATTGTCACACTCCAGAGCACAATATATAAACATCCACACACTTCCCGTACCCCCAGTGTGTCTCACACGCCAAGTCCTTCTCTGGCTTGATTAGTAAATGGAGATGGCTTAGAGGCAGAGTCACTCTACGATCTATTGTTGCAGTGATGCATTTGCTCAGCCAGTGGCTCGACTGGACTGATTTAAGACTGATTACACACATACACAGGCACTCCGGGAGAGAGAAGAGAGAGAAAGCTTTACTGCCAGCCTCATAAATGCCAACTAAGTAAAGTGTGGCAGCTTATAGTTCTGCACTGAGAGAGAGAGGGTGGGAGTGAAGCGAGAGATATGCTGGTGGGTCCTTTACGTCTGCCTATCCACTTCAAATTGGATTTCACTCAGAAAGCAGAAAGCAGAGGTAAACATCACTCTGAAATTTTAACTTGGAACCCCACTGTGGGGGTTTAGAAAGTAGCTTTTGAATCCTCAGTATGAGATTCTCAGTGAAAATAAAAGTGTTTAGTTTGTAATAATTGTTTAATCATAGGAAGTATCACAGAGGAGAGAAGCCTTCCAAGACTAGCAGTTGCAGCATGAGAAAAAGGCACAGCATAGATTTTTATATATATACACTACCGTTCAAAAGTTTGGGGTCACCCAAACAATTTTGTGTTTTCCTGAAAAGTCACACTTATTCACCACCATACGTTGTGAAATGAATAGAAAATAGAGTCAAGACATTGACAAGGTTAGAAATAATGATTTGTATTTGAAATAAGATTTTTTTTACATCAAACTTTGCTTTCGTCAAAGAATCCTCCATTTGCAGCAATTACAGCATTGCAGACCTTTGGCATTCTAGCTGTTAATTTGTTGAGGTAATCTGGAGAAATTGCACCCCACGCTTCCAGAAGCAGCTCCCACAAGTTGGATTGGTTGGATGGGCACTTCTTGCGTACCATACGGTCAAGCTGCTCCCGCAACAGCTCAATGGGGTTCAGATCTGGTGACTGCGCTGGCCACTCCATTACCGATAGAATACCAGCTGCCTGCTTCTGCTCTAAATAGTTCTTGCACAATTTGGAGGTGTGTTTAGGGTCATTGTCCTGTTGTAGGATGAAATTGGCTCCAATCAAGCGCTGTCCACTGGGTATGGCATGGCGTTGCAAAATGGAGTGATAGCCTTCCTTATTCAGAATCCCTTTTACCCTGTACAAATCTCCCACCTTACCAGCACCAAAGCAACCCCAGACCATCATATTACCTACACCATGCTTAACAGATGGCGTCAGGCATTCTTCCAGACATCTTTTTAGCATCTGTTTGCTGTCACAAATGTTCTTCTTTGTGATCCAAACACCTCAAACTTGGATTCATCCTCACCAACACTTTTTTCCAGTCTTCCTCTGTCCAATGTCTGTGTTCTTTGCCATCTTAATTTTTCTTTATTGGCCAGTCTCAGAATGGCTTTTTCTTGCCACTCTGCCCTGAAGCCAGAATCCCGCAGCCGCCTCTTCACTGTAGATGTTGACACTGGTGTTTTGCGGGGTTTATTTAATGAAGATGCCAGGGGACCTGTGGCCGTCTGTTTCTCAAACTAGGGACTCTAATGTACTTATCTTCTTGTCAGTTGTGCAAGCGGCCTCCCACTTCTTTTTCTACTCTGGTTAGAGTCTGTTTGTGCTGTCCTCTGAAGGGAGTAGTACCACCGTTGTAGGAAATCTCAATTTTTAGCAATGTCTCGCATGGAATAGCCTTCATTTCTAAGGACAAGAATAGACTGTTGAGTTTCAGATGAAAGTTCTCTTTTTCTGGCCATTTTGAGCGTTTAATTGACACAAATGTGATGCTTCAGAAGCTCAATTGCTCAAAGGAAGGTCAGTTTTGTAGCTTCTGTACAAACCTAAACTGTTTTCAGATGTGTGAACATGATTGCACAAGGGTTTTCTAATCATCAATTAGCCCTTCTGAGCCAATGAGCAAACACATTGTACCATTAGAACACTGGAGTGATAGTTGCTGGAAATGGGCCTCTATACACTATGTAGATATTGCACCAAAAACCAGACATTTGCAGCTAGAATAGTCATTACCACATTAGCAATGTATAGAGTGTATTTCTTCAAAGTTAAGACTAGTTTAAAGTTATCTTTATTGAAAGTACAAGTGTTTTCCTTCAAAAATAAGGACATTCAATGTGACCCCAAACTTTTGAACGGTTGTAGTGTATGTTATAGTATATATATATATATATATATATAATATAATATATAATAATATATATATAAATATATATATATATTATTAAATACATGGCAAAGATATGTAATAATACCATTAAAGCTCAGCTTTCAGCAACAGAAGTCCACTGATCTATTTATACAAGGATATATATCATAGGAACACTGTCAAGTTAATGGTTACACATGGCTATAAGTCTTACTTCTAAACAAGTAAACAGACCAGTAAAAAAGGAAAATAATGTAAGATACATGTCCAAGGTATATCTATATATATATATATATATATATATATATACATACACACACACACACACACACACATATACAGGCATACTGTGCATGCTCAAATACATAAGGCTATTTATCTATTTATAGATTATATACTACATAAATACAAATATATGCACATATGCTGTTCAGTTACAAAAGCATATGTATATAGTACACACATGTGCATCGTGCACAATGACACCTGTGTTCATGTTCACAAGTAAACATGTACTAAAACATGTATACATATACCGATGTAATGTTGCCTTTAGGGAGAGTCAATAACCCTACATTGAACTCGATGGATAATTAATTAAAGGAAGAACCAACCAAGTTTTTCGTTCCATTTGTCAGCTGTTTGAACATACTGTACATACACAGAAATGTACATTTGTACATACAAGATCAAATTAAAATGATTAAAGATGCGGTGTAAATTGTAGATTCATGTAACCAGTGGTGGAAAGTAAGTATAATTACTCAAGTACTGTTCTGTACTACATATATCTGACAGCTGGAGTTAATAGTGACTTCACAGATTAAGATTTTACATACAAAACATAAACATCTGATTTATGTTAAGTATATATAATATTTATTAAGTACCCAGCACTAAGATACCTACAAATGCATGCATCACTGGTATAATCCAATGATATAACATAATAGTATAGTACACTCTTTTACTTTTGATTTTTTAAATGCATTTTTCTGATAATACTTCCTATTTTTTACATTAATGCATACATAATTTTAAGTAAAATTTGAAATACAGGACTTTTACTTGTAACAGAATATTTTTAAATTACTTCTACCTGCAGTAAATGATCAGAATACTTCTTCCAGCTTTGGGTGTGACAGATGCGTGTTATGTTTCTGACCCCAGGAGCCTGCAGAGGGAGTATGAGCAGCTAAAGGAGCAGCATGGCCAGCGAGGAGCCCCTGCTGGAAGCCCCTGGGATTCTGAGGGTTCTTTTGCCCATCCTGTTGAGGCCGATCTTCTAGCTGAGGCCAAGCTGCTACGACAACACAAGGGCCGGCTGGAGGCCCGCATGCACATCCTGGAGGAACACAACAAACAGCTTGAGTCTCAGCTCCACCGCCTCCGGCAGCTACTGCACCAGGTGACAGAACACAATTGTTGGGCAGTTTTATCCCAAGATGCCACAGGTTATGGCTAAGAGGTAGAGAGATGGATACTCATAGACTCATATGTTACAAAGATAATCGGTCCTCAGGATTGGGTTGTTTCTTGTTGTTGTGGAGTTTTTGTGACAACTGCAAAGTGGGCTTGTTTGAAATGGATTCAAACTGCAGCTGTGAAGAGGCCATTTGCAGAAAGAATGGCTGTAGTTCTGGTGCTTAGCAACAACATAGATGTTGTTAGTTGTCTACTAATGGAAAAGGACTTAATTTAAGTAGATAAATCACAATGCCGTGATGTAACAGCAAGTTAGAAACATTTGCCAGCTTTAAAAAGCTTGGTATGTAAGCTTTGAAAGTAACATGAGACAACTGACATATTCCCCCAAGACACAGTAATACAGAGAACTAATCTTTTGTAGCAGAGTTTGCACTGGTGATTTTGTCGTTATTTGGTGATGTTCTCAAAAAATAAATGAAATCAATACACTTCTTTCAGAGGAAGTAGGAGTTTTTTTCTAATGAAGTTGTCTTTTCCTTGAGTTCATTAGGCTTGTTGTTGGGGAGCAGCAGGACAGTAGACACAGTTCACAGACTCACTCACTCACAGTGAAACTCGTAAATACTAACACTCATTTAAAAAATGCAAAACCAATGATGCAAAATGCCTCCAATAAATTAATGGATTCTTTAAAGGTCCTTCAGGCCTACTTTTTCACCTTTGAAACTCCACAAAAACATCCACGCATTTGTGTGTGAACGTGCTAACCCATTCAGTTTTTAGTTTTAGTTTGCTGTGCCTTTGAATAACCAAATCTGTTCATCAGCCGCTCAGATAAGATCCTAATCACATCATTACCATTCAATCCAGGGGTCTAGCATTCGCTCTCCGTCCCTCTATCAATAACTTCCAGATTTGTTTATGCCCAGCCTAATTGCTCACAGAGGTTGGATTGTTTGTGCCAAGTGAAAAAAGCACAACCCTCAAGCCAAACAAACAGCAATCCCAACAAATCAGACTGAGCAAACACAGTAGCAGGTTGCAGGCTCTCTGGTAGCAGTAATAACTCACAACAAATATGGCCTGAGGAAGGCAGCTGACATGACTCGGCAGATTTTTGCACCCATCCTTCGCCATATTGGAGATTTCCCTCCACTTTAAACAGTAGATCGATGTGTCATACTTTAGCTACTTCATTTACTGTTACGTACAATTCTTAATTACTCTAAAAGACAAAAAAATGCAAACATGGCACGCACATCTACCTACATATACTAAAAATGCCCACGCTAAATAAGAACTTCTGTTTTCTGACATTTACGTCCCCAGAGTCCCGATGATATGTCAACATGTCTTTCCATCAACTGCAGCATTACTGCCAAGCTGCAGAATAATAAACCTAGCCAGTTTGAAGGCACGCACTAAATTCATACTCCTGAAGGCTGAACAAAGCCCTGACCTTAGCTATTCTCAGACAAGCCTCAAGACAGTGGCTGTGCTCTAGAGACGTTTCCAACATGTTAACCTTTACTGGCGCCAGGGGCACCAGGAGATGATGATGATGATGATGATGAAGAAGAAGAAGGGGTGACGAGGGAGGGAAAGGCAGGCTATATTGATTTGGTTTCTTGCAGTTGAAAAGCAGAAGGGAATGTGTGAGTCGGCCGTAAATGTCACCGGGCATCAACTGTTCCCTTCTGTGCATCAGAGCAACAGAGCGGGCTTTCACCAATTGATCAACTGTCCACAGTATTCCATTTAACCAATCCTAATCTGTAATTGATGGATTGAGATACTGTTTTGTTATGTTTTTAGGAGTAACTGGGGTTTTTACTGTCATTGTGTTCTCTTTTTGTTGGTTTGACAAACTGCTTTCATCAGACTCTTTGTATCAGCCATGACTTAAGAAAAGAGTGAGAAAAAAAAATGGGATTGCACATTATAACTCGAGCTGTGAATCTCTGTGTACATGGCTAAATTCTGACCACTGTCTGTTGTGGTCTTCTCATTGATACTCAAGACATGTTGGGACACAACAGGTTTTCTGTAGTCATAGTGTAGACAACAGTGGATAGCAGTATGAACCAATAGAACAGTGAGGCAATCTGTCACAGGCAAAGGCCTGTCTAAAACAACGTGAATAAAAACCCTGCTAGATTATTGTAGATCATCTGCATTCCCTGTCTGCTCCTGCTGCTCCTGAGGCGGCTGCATTAATTTCAGTCACATAAGCTGCAGGTGAGATAGATTTCCAAATGTGTTAGATAGGAAAGCTGCGAAAATAACGGCAGGACAAATATGGGTCTTCTCCCACAGAAACTTTGATCTTATGCTTTAGAGACACAGCATGTATTGTGTATTATTACAGTATAGATTTGATCTTGTGACTTAGAATTAAGTCATTCATGTTGCCAGGAATTTTTATTGTTACACTCCACAAAATAACTCTGCACATGGCAATTAGCCAGAACATTAAAAATCTAACTTAAAAATCTGTTTAAATTTATTAAAATGTAATTGATACAGTAGCATATCAGACTGAAGTTGGGACATTGGTAGAGACACGTTTATGAGAAATGTTTTTGTACACACAACAAAAGGCTCATTGTGCCGCCCTCTAGTAATCCCTTGTCTCCGCCTGGGGCCGTGAAGCACAGCTAATTTGTTTTTTTAGTGATCAAATATATTCAGAAAACATAACATTCACGAACAGTTACAAACAACACACTGGGACATAGGAATGCGTCCCAGGGCCACAAAAACACAGAGAGGAAAAACGGGAGAGAGGGAGACAAAACAACACATGCAGAAACACACACACAGAGACAGACACAAGGCAAGGGACCAGTCACACACGCAAACAAAAGAAAAAGCTGCAGCACAAATTCACAGCATGGGCGTCAATGAGCCAAGTGTCCTTCCCGGGGCTCCACCTATGGGAGCCGTAGACGGTTCCATATATGTTACGTCCAAAAGCATGGCTAATTTTAAAGTTGTCAAGCGGATCCCAAGCGGAATAATTATGTTATAAAAATATATATTAATGGAGTTTTTTTTATGCCTTCTTTCCTCTGTGTATATGTCTCTCTCTCTTTTTCTCTCTTTCAGCCGGAAATGGACTCAAGGGTAAATGGAGTGTCCTCTCCAACTGTGCAAGGTCCAGGTCCACTTACTGAAAACTCAGGTGAGACACTTAAGCTCAAAAAGACTTCAGACACAGCCACTCACACTACATCTGATCTTGATATATGAAGATATGTCCTTTCAAATGCATACGCTATGGCAGGAGCTACAAGGCAGTGTTCGGCAGGTACACTGAACATTTGAACTTTGCTCTTACCGCTGTGTGTGTGTGTGTGTGGTGGTTGTTAGGTTGTGTGTGTGTGTGTGTGTGTGTGTGTGTGTGTGTGTGTGTGTGTGTGTGTGTGTGTTCAGATGAGCTGCTGGACCACCACAGCAGCTCTGACCTGGCAGATGTAATGGAGCAGATTAACAACTCCTTCCCTGCATGCAGTCGTAAGTTTCCCACTCCTCCTCTCTCCCACCATGTCTTCCCAGCTTCTGATGGCAGATTTGTGTTTTGCCACAGCAGTAACGTAGTGCATGTCACACCGTTTAACTGTTCATACTTCATCCCTCCCTTTGTACCCTGGTTGTAAATGGACTGCATTTATGTCGCACCTTTCTACCTTGCCTCTCATTCACACATACATTCATACACTGATAATGCCCATTGGGAGCAACTTGGGGATCAGTGTCTTGCTCAAGGACACTTACGGATTGGACCGTCAACCTTGTGATTAAAGGACGACTTGCTCTACCTTCTGAACTAAAGCTGCCTCTTGTACAGCAATGGCATTCTTTCTCTATAAATGTGTCGGTAAAGTCATAACTTTCTCCACCACAAATTCCTAAAAATTCAACATGAACCCCTGAAATTTGTCATGTTGCAACAAACAAATCCTAACAATTGAAAAGCTGTAAGCAGAGAATGTTTGGCATTTGTGAATGTCAATGAATTGATTAATGGACTAAATGTTTCAACTCAAAAACAAATTGTTGTTTCAAGCTTAGATCTTCATTGCAATTAGAGAAACGCCGGTACTTTCTTGATGATGCTCCGTCCTCTTTCACCACCTCACACACTGCTGCTCTACATCTGTCTTCCTGACCTTTTACTGTCATTTGACTTTCTGGGTGGTGTATGTATGTACTGTGTGTGTGTGTGTGGGTGTGTGTGTGTGTGTGGGTGTGTGGGTGTGTGGGTGCGTGCGTGCGTGCGTGCGTGCGTGCGTGCGTGCGTGTATTGTCATGAACAAATGATAGCAGCTCTGCTCTTATCTGTAGTCATGAATTCAAAAGGTCTTACAATGAAGAGTGGTATATAGAGTATACTTTTTCAAAAAGTGTAATCATGGTTTGTGCAGTGCATGCAGATTCCTCTGCATTGTGACTTTGTGGTTTTTGAATCCGATGAATGCTTTCTCAGACACACGGATTTCACGTACAGCCTTGAGTTTTTTCTTTTTTATATTATCATTTAAATTTGATATTTGATTAGATCAAGAAAAACCTTCAACACTCATTACTTTTTATAGCAGAATTTGAAAAAGTATCCACCTCTGGGAATGTTAATCAAATAGAAAAATAAATAAAAATGTTTCAAATAGCGAGTTAGAGCTTACTGACTTTAAATTGCATTCAGATATTTAGAGTTAAAACTCCTATGAGGGCTTTAGTTAAAAATCCATTCTAATCTGGCAGACGCTCCGGTGTTATTAGCATTTGGTTACTGCACAGCTCCGAGGCACTGGGACTGAACAGCACGGAGCTGAGTGTGAGCAGGAATATGTGGGAGGCTGATAATTTAGTGTAAACTTCTAAAAACAGAGATAAACTGGGGGAGTTCAAGTCTGAAACTACTCTCTGCTTTGTCTTCCGCAGCCTCAAGCCTCTCCTCAAGACCACAGGTAAGCTGAGGTTCTTCCACTTTTTTAGATCCACAAAAGTTCTATAAATCAGTCTTTGTATTTGCAGCTTGTATTAAAGCTACTTTATGCTTTGTTGTCTGTGTTTATACGGGTTTGAGTAATTGGCCAAGGGGAGAGAACTTTGAGCAGAGCTACATTTTAGAGGTAATTACAGCTGCTGCCACAAAAGTAGCCGCCTCCATGTAGCCTTCACCTGCCTCAGCCCTGCACAATTTGGTGGCTTGTGAGAAAGAGACGGCTAATGGATCTCTCCAGAGTCCCATTAGCTGCACCTCTCATTCCCCCAGTCTGAGGCCAAGGTGCATTTTGGGACAGAGGTGTTGTGAAAGCCATTGCCACTGACCTGTAATTTTTTACTCCGCTCACCCCATTCTTTCCTTTCTCTCACTGTATTTTAAAACTGCTTAGCTTGTCTCTTCACACACAGCTAATACCTTTACACGCCAGTTAAAGTGCTTAGCTGCTACACATGGATTTGTGGTGGCCATTGCAAAACAGACATACTTTTTCTTTCATTTCTACTTCCCTCTTTGATGACCATTACACTTCAACAAATGGCTTTCAACATTTAACACCTTGAAAATTAATTTAAGTCAAGTTCATTATGAATTTCTATTATGCCTGCAATACACACTTAGTATATAGTACACTCAGGAAATGAAGTGAACTAAAGTTCCCATATCTTCTCAGTCTCCTCCTTGTATTTATTACTTATTTTTCATTGTCCTTGGCAAACACCATGCCATACACTTTGTTGTTTTTCACACAAATGCATGGGTTGAATAGGTTTGAGTACCTAAGTCCATTTCTGAGAAGAAGGCTTTGTTTTGTAAAATCTCCCCTGCATCATCCACGCCCACCTCCTCCCTTTCCTTCACTCTGAGCTCCTAATGGACTGTAACAGGCTTGAAGGACTGCAGTCCATTTACTAGCTTTAAAACCTGATTACTTTGTCTGAACATTTCTCATATTTCCACACAGTGATGTCTTGATGAAGAGAAATAAGGGGGGTTTACCTGCTGCCCTTCAAAGACAACAGTACAAACTTTCAGTGGGTCTACTTGAACCCAGGCGCACACCAGTTGTTTTAAAAGGTGTCATTTTTGTTGTTTTTTGTCGACATGATTTCATGTCTTTGTTCTCTGTTTTGCAGGTGATGTGAGGACCGTCCCAACAGACAATGGCGTGTGTGTGTGTGTGTGTGTGTGTGTGTGTGTGTGGGCACACATGGGAGTGTGTGGGCACACATGGGAGTGTGTGCGCACAGCAAGACCATTCCTAAACAAACAATCCCCCCGACCCTAAATCCCAAAGACGCAAAGGACCAGACAACTTAACTACTTTTACCACCTTGTCTTGTACTATGCAAACTGTACATTTTATGAACTGTAGATTGTACCTGAACTTGGTTCAACATTTGTCAGTGATTTGTTTAGATATGCAGATGAGTATATGGACACGGGGCTTTGTATAGTAAAATATGCTCTTTTTTTTCAGAGGGCAGTTTGAGATTCGTGTTTCGTTCTTTTTAATTGAGCCCTCACTGGGAATCTAACTGTTGATTTTCATGTCATTCCACAGCTTTTTACTCTCACGCCCCCAGTTGTGGTTATTTGTCTGTATGGAAGTAGACACAGTTTTCCATGTTTGGGAGCACGCACAGTTCCTTAGTAATAACATCTAGTGGCCAAAAGGATCATTTGAAATACTGTCACTTATCAAATCGTCTGTTTTGTTTTGAAGATCTATCATGTAGCATGCTTGATGTCAAGTTCCCCTTTAAAGCATTGATATGCCGGCAGACTTTTGTGTCGACTGCGATTTGATGTAAACTTTACCCCTTCTGTGCCTATACTGTTCCACGTGTGGAAGACAAGAGTTGACAGTTGATGAATGAAAGTGGAATTGTGTATAAAGAGAGACGTTTTGGAGAGTAAAAATTTCAATTTAAAGTTGTTCTGAATTTGGGGTTGTAAGAGGCCCACCGTCATTATCTAGAATAGTTTTTTTAAAAGATATATGTTCAGAAATCAGAGGAAAGCCATGATTGCCTTGCTACCTCAGAATCATAGACACAGTTTTGGTTTTGTGGTTTGTAAACTTGTTTAAAACAATTGTGATCACTTACAGAACCACAACAACCCGGTTTAGAATTCTAAGCTTTAGCTTACTGTATTGGTGTACACCACGACGAGGAGATACCAAATTAAAAAAAGAGTTCCTATTACTGTACAACAATGGGTCTGTGGCACGCTGAAGCTTGCCACCAGTTATGACGAGTATTACTTCATCTGTTGGTTTTTCCACTGGCCTTCTAGCACTGGTCCCTCACTGCGTTGTGTTGTCGTGCTATATTCTATCCTGTAAAACTTGTGAGACTGAACAACACTACTATAACCTCCTCTGACCGTTGACTAATGTGTTAATGATTACAATCATGATGAACCGTACCATAGCAGAACTGTGTCGCTTCTCCTGAGGTATGTAAAATAGATCGACCACACTACGTGTATTATGGCTATATGTTTTATTCTAAATAAAAATTTTATAACAAGTACGTGTCCCCCCCTATTTTTTTTACTCATCTGTTAATTCAATTGGCTGTAATAGATTGAGGATTTAAATGTGTAAAGGTAATATAGATGAATCACTTAACAGAATTGTATAATCACTGATCAGAAATTCATCCCGCCACTTAAACGTGTATTCATATGCAGAACTTGCCTTGCATTTAAAACAAGCTTTTACACTTACACCTGCTTTTGAGGAACAAAGGCTTAATTATAGCCAACTCCTCAGTGCCATCCAGCCACAATCTTAGCATTATAATTTATCAAAGGAATTGATCGTGCAGTGAGAGGTATCATTATTACATGTTTGCAGTGAGCATGCTGAGCTGTAACTCCAAATGAAGAATAAATGGTAATTATCCTCTTGTCCTTTTACTCCTGCCCTTCAAGCCCCATTTTTGTTCATTTAAGCAGCATCACTCTCTTGTGGCTGCATGCATCGATAATTCTTAAAGGTTGTGTGATGTTCGATTAAAAACATTTGGTCTGACTTGGCCGTGCTGTTGCTTATTGCTGGTCATAATATCTGACCGCATAAGTCATTTCATGGTGTAAAATCCGCTCATTTTAGCAACCGGTCAGATTAAATTATGTCCCGACAGAAAACTGTCTGTACTTTGAAGTCATAATTGTATTGTAAGCGTACTATGTCTACTCCACAACAGTTCAGAAGAAAAAGTGATTTCTGGCATATCAATCTCAGATATTTATATATTAGCCAAGTCTAAATAGCACTCCCTATCATCTATGGTCCAGCTGTTCCATAACACACTTCAATAATGCAACAGTAGCCAAGTGGTAGTGCACCCTAATTGGATCAGGGGCTACTGTACATATTCTGACTCACATCCTCTGGGCTCCCTGAGGTGCTCAAATTAGTCTACCACTCCCTGTAATGCACTGCAGGAATGAACTTGTTTGTAAAGGCAAAGAAGTTTGTTGACTAGCATACATACAGGATAGGTGGTACTTATTCCTTACTGGATCCCATTACAAAAAGAAGTGCACTGGTATTTTTATCAATATTAATATGACAATTAGGCAAATAGGTGAAGGATTTGGTTTAATTACTGCAACAATCTAATGTGCTCATATAAATTTTGTCAAAAGATTGCATGAGTTATCAGGAATCTTATTTTAAATTTTAAATTTTAATCCTGCTGAGACTCAGCTCTCTGTGATTTAGCACATTAGGCTGTCAAGTTCCAGTAAGGTGCAGTGTGCTTGCTAGACCGAGAAAAGATTAGTTTTCTGCAGTTCAACAAAAACTTTAAAAAAAAAATTAATTTAGTGGGTGTTTTAATAACTTTATTATAACTCAAATTCTCTGGCCCTCCAAATGGTGATCACATGTCAAGCTAAGCTACACAGCAGTGCAGCCCTGGAGCTAGCAGTAATTAGAAAATGCTTGTTCAAATGGAAGATTCAGTCAAACCAACGCTAATCAACAGCATCCTGCAAGCTATTTTCTCAATCTTAATCATGAGTCTGTAATGCTCGGTCACTGACAAACGAAATTGTTTAAATGGATTATAATACATTCATGACTGCGTTCGATTTAATTCGGAGGTCGGAACTGGGAATGTCGTCACACGACTTAATCGCGTTCCACTTACATGTCGGAAAAACAGAGACCGCATGAGACGGGACGGATGACATGGGACGCTCCAGGCTGCAGCCATATACTCTTGGAAAAACAGGGATGTATGGACTCTAGCCAGGTTGGCCATAGTTAGCACTACCAGTTGAAAGCAATTCTTTTTGTGGTATTTTGCACGTGCAAACACCGTAGCAACATGTCATGTCAACAGATAGAAGATGGACACGTCCACTGTGTGTTCAGCTGATTTTATGAGAACAAAGCACGGTTCTCTCCATATACAGTTAAAGAAGGTTCTCTACGAGTGGGAAGTCCGAATTCAAGGGGTGTTCCAAATTACATTTCCGACTAGTAACCGTGCTTCCAGTTTAACAGGAACGCAGCATCACAACGCGCGCGTGACTACCCGATGTAAGTCGAGTGCAGATTTGAGTCGCGCATGCGTCACTTAGCGACAATTAGCATACAAGATGCTAACGAGATATAACTTGAATGCCGTTTTGAGCTAACGTTAGCAATCAAACAATAAAACGTTTTTGACATGGATTTCACAAATTTCAGTATGACATGTTATCCCGTAAACCGCTTAAAATCTGAGCACGCGCGACTCAAATCTACACGATTTAAATCTGGGAGTGACACGCGTCGCTAACCAATCAAGGATCCAGCTGCGCCATCTTGAAATATATAATTGGTCATGTACTTTTCTTTAACGGTCTATGGTACTTCCATGTAGCCTACCGTTTAAAATAGAAGTATACATCTATTTTGTTTAATTATTGTTACTAAATTAATCTGAAATTCTGGATCAGCGACAAAGGCACTCAACCCCCTCTCCTCAGTCAGTTGGACGTTTTTCTGAAGAAAGGTGCAGTGTGAAACAGCTAAGTTATTTGTACTTTCTGTTAAATGTCAAACTTTTAAACTTTTTTTGTTTAGTGTAGTATTTTGTTTTAATATGCTAAATATAGGCTACTGAAGATAAGCTTGCTAGCTAAATTAGCATCCTCATTTATTTATTTTTTCCTTGAAAGATGTGCAGACCATAAGCCCAGACTTAGAGTCTTATGGAGCTGCTGTTTACTTAACCTAGTTTTTTTTGTAAAGTATACAATGTTCTTCCTACTCTTTTGTAGGTCTACTGCAGTTTTGTTTTCATTTTTGCCACTATTGGCTCTTGGGATAATAATGTCAGTTGCTGGGTCATATAGTCCCTACTGCTTTGGTCCAGACTGGAAGAGCCCACCAAACTGTTGGAGGAATTGTAATAAAACTGTGTGCACATTTATAATCTCGAGAAGATGAATGTTAGCATTGTCATTATGAGCATGCTGGTACACTGGCAATGCTGTGGTAAATAGCCACACAAACATTGCATTATTTATGTATTACATGTTACATTCATTGTTCAAAATTCAGTTTTATCACAAAACAAACCAATGGTGCATGATGTAAATGTAAATGTAAATGTGCTGTATTTATATAGCGCTTTTCTAGTCTTAACGACTACTCAAAGCGCTTGATGATGAAATTGTTACTACTCATACATGTTGATATTATATATGCCAGTATCTGTAATCTCTTACTCTGTTTGTGGGAACTCATTTATTTTATTTGAAAGGTTTATTGACAGCTGACTATTTTTTTTACTAAGCTCAGTCAGCTAGAACATTTGCTTAGAAGAGGCATCCATGTTGACGCCCTGTGAGAAACTGTTTTGCTCATTTTATTTCATTTTATTTAGATAACCCCCAACCAGGTGGCAAGACACTTGTTTTATTCAACTCCAAACTTCAAGCAACACAGATCTTGCTGTAAGGTGTTTAAGACCAGACCAACTCTACATGCATGCACAAGTAAGTACTATAACTAAGCAAGTAGTCTCACTTTGCCAGAATAGTCATGGGTGGCGCTAAGCTTTGCACAGAGCTGCCACAAAAAAGTTGTGCGAGAGAGCTGGACAGTCTAGCTAGATGTCGCAATTTACCCTGCAGAGATCTGAGGAGCAGTCAAAAATGGTCCTTGTAAATCCTTAGAATTTAAAATTCCAACAAAAAGAAAGTGGAAGGAAACCGGAGCTGTCCCGGAAGTGGAACATCAAGGATGTAGACTACTAAGCAAGTGACCTTGTAGGTGCCTGAAAGGGGCACAGCTCGACGTTTTGGGGCCCATCACCAAGAGCCTAACAAAATGTCTGATGTAATGAATATCTTAAATCCCTCTATTCTCAGTGCATTTTAACGCCCTGAGGGGTTCCTCTGTTCTATAGTTGTACCTAGTGCCTCCTTTTTAATATAGGTGACCTCACTGGCAATCAAACCTTTACTCTGACACTGTCATCTCACTTCTATATGAAATGCATGAGTAAAGCTGTACTACATGCTCTCTCTTATCCTGTGCGTTTATGAGTCTCTCACAGGATAACAGACAATATCTAATCTATTTAATTTCCTTGTTCTCTTGTCCTTATACTCCTCTGAGCATCACAATCTGTGATCTGCTAATTCTTTTTGCTGTGGGTAAAACAGACTACGACATTTCCTTCAGGCTTTGGCCAAATGGCTGTCTACCAACCAACCAACCATCCAACCCATTTTTCTGTATGGGGCAGTGGTGCTGATGGTGCTGGATGTTTATTTTTTCCCTTCCTCTGGCCGTTTGTCATTCATGCATCAAAGCTGGCAGGCGTGCAGATCCGTTCGACAGCTGTCCCCTTTGATCAGATGCTTGGCAGGCAGCAACAGAACCTGTGGTATGGGTGTCTTGGCGGGTAGCTGCCCTTGGCACAAGGCAAGAACTGGGAACAGATGTATAGGATGGGGGCGGCAGAATATTGCATGACCTCTCCGGGATATGGGACACAGGCTAGACTCTAGAGAGATGAAGTCCGGGAAAGAGGAAGGGATGATTACAAAGCAAGCAACCTAGAGGGGAGAAGTAAAACCACATAAGGAGATTAGCCAATTTCTGTTTTCAGTATCGTTATGTCAGCAGATGAATCTCTGTTATGCTTACACAGTACTCTTCTATGTAAATGTTTCAGCTCACACCTGAGTTAAACTTGTATCCTGTCCACCTCACAGCTTTAACAATTCCCTTGCAGTACTTATCTGCTGAAGTTTATTGTCCTCTGTACACTTCAGATCTCCTGAATATGCTGAGTGCACATAGTGAGTTAGCAATAGCACCATTTGAGCTCTCTCTTTGACAATTAATTTTAACTAGCTGGACCTTTTTCTGGCAGGGCATCGACCTAGGAATTTCATTTTGGATGCTTTAGGGAGTATTCTGGGCATTTGTCCCATATCAGCATTTTATTCTGTGGACTTAAAAAAAGAAATACAGTACATAACCTGATGGATCAAATGTTCTTATATCACTTTTATGTACATGATTAAGAGCCAGCCAAGTATGGCACAGTGCATCCACAACTTTTCAATTTGTGACCCTGTTACTCAGTTGCTGGCAGGTCATTGACATTTTTGGGCATGATATTTCCCTGCTGCCAAATTGCCAATGAAATTTGATGGGCATTTTGTATTTTCTAAAAGATTTTTGGAAAATATGAAATGGACACATTCTATCACATTTTGTGCCAAATGATTGCCATTTGATTTGCATATATCCCTGTGAACTGTACGTGTGAGCCGGAAAATTGTCCCAGGTGTTTTTCCTTACACCCTGTACCTTCATAACAAACCGTCTGGAAGAGGCAAATCTAATGCTCATCACACCTCCGTGGCTGACAGGTTTTGGTTGATGCACCACAACAGTTTGCCACAATCCTGCAGATTGGGAATGAGACACACTCTGAATTATTAAAAGACTGCTCACGGCCATGATGCTCAGAGCCCAGTTGCCACAACATCAGCATGTTAATGAGAGTAATATAGCCGTAATGTAGCCTACTGAATGAAGTATCGACCAAGTTACATTAGAATTGGTTGAATTTCAGAAGAGTCAAAAGGTGCGTCTCATTTCCCTTAAATTGCATCCCCCCGGCCCCTCCACTTCCATCCCTCCGAGAATGCACAGGAGAGACACAAGGAAATTATGGGAAGAGTGAGGAAATGGGGAAATGTATTTTAGAGGGATGAGATGTCCTTTCCTCCGAAGCATCACATGAATTTGTCAGATATGAGTGGAGTTAGCAACGCTTTTAGCTGCCCGGGGTTTGGGAAGGCTGCTCTCACGCATCCTCGCCTGTAGCTCCTCTGTGATCCCTCCTCGCTCCTCGGGGCAGAAATAATAGCTTTGAGACGGTCTTCGCGAAGGATGGACAAAACAACTTTGGGTTCAGCCGATGACTGAGGAGCTATCAAATGGCGGGATGCGAGATGTACCTTATGACGGAATAATGTGACCTGGAATTATGCGGCCAATATTTTTGTTCTTTGGTGTTAAAAAAAAACGTTTGTTACCCCCGGCACCATGATTTTGAATCACCTTTGCATAAAGATAGTGTTTTAGTATGCAGATAATGTTCTGTTTCAATGTGGATGAACCTTTGGCATGCTAAATGTGCTCGCAGGTGTTTTACTTATTGTCACTTTCATCAAACGCCCCAAACAAGAGTGATGTTTTTCATCTTTCTAAAACAAAATGCTCCTGCCGGAAGCAAATCCACTGATGATAACACCTCTATGCTAGACAGGTTCAGACAGACGATCCAAATTAGCCTGATGATATGTATATGAAATGACATCTTGTCTGTCTTCATAATGTTTTTCCGTTCTAATCCCATGCTGTCCAGTTTATTCATGAACCCACTATACATGCTGCATACAATACAGCTTTATCACAAGCGCTTCACAAAAAGGTAGGGGGCAAAATGGACATGGGATAGTGCTGGATCATGGATAGTAGCAAGAGACAAAGGATTGAGGTTAGGCTGGGGGCGTATGATGTCATCATTGTGTTTGATTGCCTTTACCTGAGATGATCGGGCCGTGGGGCCTCACTTGTGATCACCTGAGTCTTCTTTAACAGAAGACAAATCATATGAGGATGTCCTGGGTCTTGGTGCATGCTGGCTCACTGTCGCACTGTAATGGCTCCCTGGGATATAATGGAGCCATCAGTAATGCATGTGCTTTTCATACTATGACAATTTAAAATGTGTGCTGTGAAAAAGGCCTAAGATGACTGGCAGTGTGTTCTCATTTGGATTAAACTTAAAACTTCTGAAAGTGTGAATTTAACAACACAACAACCACTTAGCGTTACATTATCTACAGTAGATGTGTAATATTTGTTACCAGAATTTAAGCCTTTCCATTTTCAACATCTGTCCCCATCTATTAACTTTCCTCACCGGGAAAGAAAACACTGTCTGTTCATATCGCATTGCATGGAGCCACCAATTAATTTAACTTAACTAGGTCAAGAATCACAGTTTTTTCATGCTGAATGACATCACATTCATCTTTTTATTCCTGCCTAGTTAACAGTCCCTTTCCCAAAACGTGACTTTATAGCAGTTTGGAGATGAAGAGAGCAGACAGCAAGAGGAGCTTTCTGTCAGATGTATGAAGGTACCAACATACAGATTATACACTGGAGGGAGCAGAGCTTGCGTTTTTTATTCTATTATAGGTGATTATATTATAGTTCTACATGTAATACATATAATGTCTGCGGATTACCACAAAAGACTGATTAGGCTTTCTAGCCAATTTATAAGTACATTTTGACCCATTGTCTTATAAATTAGTAGGGACATCTGCAATTGGCAATACACTTTTCAATCCTCCATGTGAATGTGATCATTAATCTGCAAAAAATAAAGAAAGTGAAAGTGCAAACTTCAGGAAATGTATATACAGTGGTGCTCATAAGTTTACATGCCCATTCTTAAGTTGACTAAAAAGAGGAATAAAAAAATCATGTTTTGGAAATTTAACTTAATGCCTTAATTAAAAAATGAGGAAAAAATCCAACCTTTAAGGACACCAATTTTCTCTGTGAATGAATAATGTATTGGAAATAAAGTCTTTGCATAGACATTGGTGAAATGTCTGGAAGTTAATACACTCTGAGTATACTTAGACTATCTAGTTCTCTAACAAGAGCAGGAAACTTCCACAGAAAGAAGCTGCACGGGATTCAGCTTTTCCCCAAGTTCTTTTTAGTATATGCATATCACATTCTTTTTGACAAATAGGATGCTAATGATCAAAACACAACTCACAGAGGCCTTTAAAGAGCTTGTCAAATTCAGCATCAGGTTGATGGGTGGAAGGGGAGATGTCATGTGTCAAAGGAACAGGTAACTACACTACCACCCAAGAAACAAGGGAGAAGATGTCAGTGAATAATGTAGGTACGAGTTTTAAATGAGAGTGGTTTGATATGCTCATTTGACTTGTCACTAAAGAGTGTGCAAAGCTTTACGTGCGTTTTTGAAAACCTTCAAGCTTTAATTTATTTTTTAATTGTTTTAACATTATCTGAATCTCAATGTGCTTCTCTTACCATACTTGAAAGTGCAATGTGGTCCTTCTAAAAACAAGGCTGTTGAGATACAACTTTTTTACTTTCAAAGAAGATTGTAAGAAGAAACACAGACAGGGAAGTAATAATAATTCAACAGTATACGCAGAAATAATAAAGTAACTGAAGCCAAAAAGACAGTTAAGCAGAGAATCAAGCTGTCAGCTGGTGGCAGCCACTTCTGATTCAGCCCATCATAATCAGTTCTATTGTGAATAACTGAATACTGAATCACTTGTGATCCAAATTCCTCACTCACACTCTTGGCTTTGTAATACAGTATGTGAACTGACTGAGACAGAGAAAGTCTTTTGAGAATTTTTTTTTTTTAAATAACTGAAGAAGTGATGAATTCTAGTAACTGCTAGTGAGTCCAGGAGCAATCCATCATCACCTTTGTTACCCAGTGGTTGCCGGTTAGAAGAAAACCTGTCTACTTGTGCAACCTGAAGTCCTTTTGCTTATCTGTTTTTCTTTGTGTTCTTTCTCTACTCATTTACCTGTTCATCTCCAGCCTACTCTGCAGGTGGCACCCAGCTGATGTGCATTTGTATTTTAATTTCAATTGATGCGCTGATAGGTCTGTCTGACACTGGTCCGTATGTTGATACTTTCAGCTTCACACATGCCTCTGAATAGTATGTTGTGAGCCAACTGCAAGTCGTGGCATGTCAGTGATGTTCACGCTCTCATTCACAGCCACACTGAACACCTGTGCATTTGTCAGTGCAACAGTGCCAAATTCACATGTGGCTTGGTCTCCTGTTGCAACAAACCCCAACTCTGTTGTAAAACTTGGCTGTTGGGTGCTGCTGTTGTATATTTTGCTTGATTAATATTTGACTTATTGTGTCTATATGAATTCATCATGTTGGTTTAATCTGTTTCATCATTAAACTAATTTAGCAGTTTGTAATGGGATCACACTAATGTAATATTATTATTATGTAAGTAGTGACGTGTCAATATTGTAGTATAGTATTTGCTTTCTCACTTTCACCTGAAAATAACTTAGCATGCCTGCACTGGCCCGCATGTCCATTTCTCTCATGTTCTATATCTCTCTTCCCCCGTCCCTGTCTGTTTCCCAGTGACAATTCTTGATGAGGTCGACGACCTACATCAATCTTATCAATTCACTGTGCTATATTTCCTTATACAGTAGTAAACCAGCAGAATTCAGCTGTCAGATAGTTCTTTGTCTTTCTTTGTGGGTGTGACAGAGTACTCTAAAACACAATAATAACCCTTTTAGCTCATGATATAAATGTTTATACACTATGGGATATGGAGACCATGATCAGGGTACAGCAGGGGACATGAACTACATTTTTCCAAGGGCCAGACACTCCCGGAGCCAGACTTTTAAGAAAGAAAGTAAAATGTATTTATACCTAGTAAGCCTAGCATTATTTAATATTTTCAATTTCTTACTAAATTTATGCTTTTTTAATTACTTTTGTGAGTGTGAACAGAGTAGACACCTAAAAATCATTGGAAACACATAATGATAACTAGATGGGCTACTTAAAGCTTTAGTGCGTAACGTTTAGATATTAATGGACGTCCGTTGCATTCAGCCATTGTCAAATGAGTTGCTACAAAGCAAATTAAGACTATTGGCTAACTGTAAAAATCCACTATTTTCAGAATAGCGCACTGTGTTTGTGTAAAACAGCATGGCAAATTTAAATATTGCTTTCTTCATGTTTATACCTGTTGAACAGGTAAGTATTGATAAGTAGGTATTGGCTTTTTACTCGCAAAGGTTTTATTGCACTTAGCTGCCTACCTCTGTGCCCTACCTCACGGTTTTGCCGAGTTGCTTGAGTTGTCATCTGCGCCAGGGGCCGCCGATAATCCTCTAAGTATCTTTCCGTGTTTGGTACATGTGCTGCATGTTGTAACACACATTCAGTAGTCTACCTCTCGGTGTGCAGCACCGATATCACTGTGCAGAATCCCCTCCATCTTCCAAAATGCAACGCTTGTATCCAAATTGTGCTTAAAGCTGTATGCCATTTTGTCTGGTTTATCATGGGTGTTGTCCAGTGTGACGTAGATCCTCCTGCAATACCGAAACGAATTGCCCTGTGAAATGCAAATACAAGAGTGAGCTGGGTTTGCGCTCTCCCTGTGGAATGTTGCCTGCTGTGAATGCTTGAAATGCTAAATAGTAGCACGCATTTTTTCCTCTTCACACTTTCTGAATTAATTATTATTCTGCGGGCCGCCTGGAAGCTTTGGCTGGCCAAATATGGCCCGTGGGCCGCCAGTTGATGGTCTCTGGTGTACATTTTCTTGTCTAATTTTTACGAGAATTGATTTTGTTTGGATCAAGGATGTAAGTACATGACCTTAAGCAAATAAGTATTGGACAGCATTATTCTGTCCGAGGTGTGGGGAGACGTTATAAAGATGAACTAGAACTTGCTTTTACTGTACTACGAGTGTTTTTCTGTTTTTTAATCTAATGAAGAGAAACAAGGGAGAAACCGCAGGATAACGGCCTTCAAAATGAAAATCCCATGTTTGGAATCTCAGTTTCCTTAATTTCACCCTCTTGCTCCCTCCACATGTCTGTATTTAATTATTCATGGTAGACAAGAGTTACCAGGGAAAGTGTTGCCCCACTTCTCCCCCTCCATTAAAATATGTTGAAATTAAGCTGAAACCAATCGGGCTTAAGGGTCTTTCTGTATTTCCTCCTGGCCCTTTTCCATTGCTGTAGTCTTAATGAGAATCAGCTGGGAATCAGGCCTCTGTGTGTGATACAGATTGCAGTTGGAAAGCAGGTTATCCTGTCACAGAAATAGGCCTGGGATGACATGACATAACACCTTGTTTTTTTCCGCCAAATCTGCAGGTGACAATGGAAGCACTGTGCACTGGCATCAGCTGAACCAGAGCTGCCAGCCTTGTCTCCTCTACACACTCTATTTTCTGCTGACGAGGGACAAGGCAAAGTGCAAAAGTGGAACAAACAGCTAAATATAACAAAAACCTGTTTACTGCCCCACAATCAGCAATGTGCTACTGTGTGAATCCAATTACACAATGCATGACTGTGAGTGGGTGCATGTTTGCATTTTTACTTGAATTAGGCTGACAAACATGAATGCTGTTGCATTAGCTTATATGTTGTGTGCTTTGATGTGACGCAGTACTTTTTTTAGCTATGTGTAGTTATGTGCCTGAATATTATCCGGGTGTTTTGCAAGTCTATAGTTTGCTATAGTTTGGGGTTGATGAGTTATTTCTGGGATATGTGTGTTCAGTCTTTCCATTAACTATTAAAACAACATCTGCTTTGGAGAATTCCTTGTCAAGCTCTGAATCATGAAGCAGTGTAGAAGCTTGAAGAACCATTTAATATAGGCTCCTGCTGTCACTGAACAGTCATAATACACAACTTTTTAGCATTGGGAATTGAATGAAATGACAAATACTGATGGCTAAGAGGTTTTCTTGACAGTTTTTGGGTGCCAGGAGATTTTTCAAACAAAAGTTTATACTGCCAAATTCCTTTAACTCCAGCTAAAGTTTTCTTGTCCCTAGTAGCAAACTAAGAAAAATGTGTGGTTGGATTCAATTTGCACATCAGCTGATAGTCTTCAAGGGAGAGCTTAGATATGGATTTCTTGGGAGGGTTCTTGGAACAGGATTTCAACTTTGTAATTAAAATTTCATCAAGTAATAAAGCGAACCAGGGGCTAAATGAGCATAAAGGTTAATCATCTGTTCAATAGCTAGAAGGTCAGACTTTGTGTACTTTGGATTATGTGAGATATTAAGTGTGTGCAGACTGCTAATATCGCCTGTGCGTTGACATGAAACTAATGGACATGTAAAGTGTGAGCTCTGACAAGCATTGTCGATTAAAGGTTAATTGTTAATTATTACAATGTGTGGAAGAAACACCAATAGCACAGCAGGAAGGAAACCAAAAATTGTTTTTGTGACCTTGACATAGCTTGAGAGTGAGCTTGTGTGAGTGGGAGAAAAAAAGACAAAGTGCCTGCACTGAATAATCGATGTGTGCACACATGTGTTTCTGGATGTATTCAGGAGAGAGACAGTCTTATTTCCCATGCAGCCTTTGTGCTTGTGTTCAACCCCACTATAGGGTAAATGATTGCAGGTGAATTAGCTGGCCCTGAGAGTCTTATTGGGAAGCACTGCAGCAATCATCTAATGGTCCATATCCATCCTCTACATTAATTAATCTCCCTTTTTCCTGTTTTGCTTTCTCCCACCACCTTTAAGACTCACATATCTTCAATTGAAATTGTGTTAATCCCCCCACCACATTTCTCTCGTCTCATGCACCAATTCCTTTGCTTTCCCCCCTTTCTGTTATGGCACCCCTTTCTCTCTCATTAGGTCTCTCTCTTTGCTCCCACTCGCTCCTTTTTTTTCATGCCATTGTTTTGCTCTTCCATGCATGAACAAAACGCAGAAGAGACAATCTCAGTGCATTTGTTCAATGCCATCCTTAAAGTACATATATAGTACATGTTGGTTTACATCACTCAGGGAGAAATGTATTCAGTGGTCCAAACCTGGAAGAAATTGTTATGTTTCCATAAAAGTGCATAGCTATTAAATGTGTGTCCAGTAAATGTCTTTAAAACTGTTTCCTAAAATGATGCTCCATTTATGTGACTGTAAATTCAAAAGAGTCCAAAGTACCCTGGCCAAAAGCTACAAAAAGGCTTTGGATCAGCATCAAATAAAACCCTACAAAAACAATCAAGTTACTGCAGCTAAGCTTATAAATTTAGCTTTGTTTTAAAGCACTAGATAACTTTTTGTTCCTTAAAATAATGTTTCCAAAATCCTTTCAGTGGTTCACCAACTCGTAACAGGGGGAACGGCACGTCTGCATTTG
This sequence comes from Etheostoma spectabile, assembly GCF_008692095.1. Taxonomy (NCBI): domain Eukaryota; kingdom Metazoa; phylum Chordata; class Actinopteri; order Perciformes; family Percidae; genus Etheostoma; species Etheostoma spectabile. The sequence goes on from NC_045750.1 coordinate 11,195,485, forward strand.
CTTTGTGGCTCTCTACCAGCTATAACCGCACTATGCAAGTTTGCCAGATCGGGTAACAGCTCTGTAGTTTGAATGAGACATAATGGGTCAATGCCGCTTCCAAACTGTAGGGGGACCAAAGTGGGAAAAGTTCTCTAGTCTTGTTTTAAAATTAGACTAACACAATCCAGCATTGGCAGTACTGAGCACCATACAAAGAGAGAAAGAGTGGGAGACCTGAATTTTGGAATTTGCAGTCATCTACTGCAGGTGTTACTTGTGTTGGTGTCTTCTGTGCTTCACCAGTCTTCCTTTATGTTGTCTTTCTATTGCCAAAGTGTGAGTGAGAGCTGTCTGGTGATGCTACGTCACTTATTACTGCTCTTCCCATGCAATGTAGTAGTCTTGATTGACAAGTTCCTTGACTAGCTGGACCTGTGAGAATGCTAACTTGCCAACAGGACTTTAGTGTTGGGTAAATGAGAGAAGTATTTTGTTTCACAGGAGGCTAGATAAAAAGCGGGACTGCATGCATTAGCTCGAATTTTTAACTGGCACATTCAAAGCCTAATTATAGGTTTTTAATTTGGCTCATGAATAAGAATCTGTTCAATTCACTTGAAACAGAAGACAAGTGAAACGACACATGCTGGTTTCATTTTTGGATGTGTGAGAAAGATTGTAAGCTCTTCTGTTGGGTAACCTCATTTTCTTTCAAAATCCATAGATTTACCTTTGCAACCTAAAAGCTCTAGCCTCTGGATTTTGAAACAACACCTAGGTAAACGCACCCATGGTAGATGCGTGTTGCCATAACATGCTCACAGTGTGAGGTCATTATTGATTTAGGCTAATCCCTCCATGCGTACAGGATTATCTCTGTCTGAGACTGTACAAACCACTGTTTACCAAAGACAACAGAATGTGTTGGAAAACCCAGTTGAATTAAATCAGACTAGCAGCTAACACGGATCAGTCCTAATCCGGCCAATGACTGGGTTGTCAGTGGTGACACATGATATTCTGGGATGAAAAGGACAGCTTTTGTTGTATTAACAGCTGTGTAAAGATAGGGCTATGAGGGAGAATTTTACATTTTCTGAATAACAAAGAACTGAGACAATATCCTCAAAGATATAAACCGGAGATTTTACTGTATGTACACATATACAAATGCATGTGATTGTGCATGCATGTTCACATACAGAAAAAGCAGAATTACAGACAGGAGCGCAGACAAACACATACTTAGGTCAGCTACACTCTGGCTGCGTCGTACGAGCGTGGCGTTTCTGTTGCGTGTCAGCTGCGTGGATTTTTCTATGTCTTACATAACAGAAACGTGATAGATTCAAACTCTGAAAAATAGGTAAACATAAATGTATAGGCTACTGATTTGACTAAAGCAAGACAATGTCGTTGCTTCAATGTTGTTCTGAATGACAGGTGCAATATTTGAAAGTCAAAATTGTTGTTGTTTTTTACATTTATATCTGCATTTATGTCAAAACGTAGACACTTTCAAACATCAACATGTCATTTATTAATAACTTTTTGTGTCGAAATGACATTTAAACATCTTTTCCTATGCTAGTTTGCCTGGAAATGCTTCCAACATGCATACGTGTCTTGTGAAAAGTAGGCATTGGTTCTATTTCTAGTATGCACGTGTTTTCGGCCCTGCGCGTGAGACACGCGTGTCACGCAGGCAGTGTGTAAGTTCTAACCAGTTAACATGGCAGCTGAAATAAAAGTGGACACGCCACGCAGATGACACGCTCGCACGACGCATCCAGTGTGTAGCCGGCCTCACAGTACACGTATAGTCTGTTTTAGCTTTATCTTAACTCCCCAGTTTCCCTCTTGCTTGCTACCACTACTTGGCAAATTGTCGCCTTTTTTTCTCTCAAGTGATGTACCCTTGGTGCTCTCTTTGCCCTTGTGTTTGCTGGTGCATTGTGTTGGCCGCTGGTGTACAACGCGGTGTTAAAACCTGCACACCCCGGTGTGCTGTTTTTGGTTTTCCAACCATGTTGTAGAGTAGTTCGGGACTAAGCCAAGTGTGTGCTGGGAGGCTGGGACTTTGCTGCTTTTCCAACAACTGTTTCATGCTAATGCAATGGGCTCAGACCTCCTCGCTGCCCATTTCACTTGTAAAAGATGAATTGATGTTCCCCCACACACTTTGTTTCTCTTGAGCAGGAGGATGTCTGTAAACTAAAAAGTGGTTGGTAAGTTTGCTTTTGTTAGAGTATGGGTATACCACACAAGTGGCTGGATACATGCTACTATTGGTCTGGTTATGTGTGTATGGAGTGCTGAGGTCCAAGAAAGATACTAAAGTGATGTTTTTCCTCTGGCTTCGTTTTCTAACCATGTAAATTAGGTTTCTTATGTGTGTTTGAGCAAATATACTGCACACTGATGTCTATTCATAATAATATCACATTGTTATTGTCTAATTATGTGGAAAACGGGAAACACCAGCATCCTCTGCCTGCACAAGAAAATAATTAGTGTTTGTTTTTGATTCAGAAAAGGAAATTGATCAAATGTCTCAAATTCTGGCATTAAGGTTGGAATGGGACACGTGAAGACAGTATAATTATATCCCCCCTGTGCATAACCCGAGGTTGATATTTTCAATGTTTATATGAAAAGTGTTATGAGTGTTATTATTCGGAGTGTGAGTATTTTTTTTTTTAATCTTATACTTGCATCAGAAGATTCTATAATACCATTTCTTATATGCGAATCCTTCTCTTTCCTGCCGTGGTTTTTCATTGCACGCTGAGTGTTTGAGTGTCTCCACACTGAGCGAGGCCTTTTGGTCTTCCACACACCAACAGGACCAAATCCATTTCTAATCTTCATATTTACACACACAAAGACTCATGGCAAAGCCATGTTGAATGCCCTTTTCTTTGCTCTCCCAAGATTACCTGTCAGGCTTGCCGTGTGTGTGTGTGTGTGTGTGTGTGTGTGTGTGTGTGTGTGTGTGTGTGTGTGTGTGTGTGTGTGTGTGTGTGTGTGTGTGTGTGAGAGTGTGTGTGTCTCTCTCTCTCAATTATGGTGAGGTGACATTCTTTATCTATATCTTCAGACAAGTACCTTAGCGCCCCAGACCATGAATAGATCCTTAGTAAGTCCTAGCTTGGTAACATCAGCGATCTTTTGAGACTGGTGGGCTAAGCAGTTATTTGAATTTTGATTTTGGCTCCCAACAATCACCAAAATAGTATAATCAAGAAAAGATGATTATTTTGCCATGTTCTGTTGTGCAAGAAAACTCTTATTATGTCTTGTGTTCCGAATGACGCGCATGCGCACATCTGCCTGCGCACCTCCGCCCCACCCGAAGCCATAAAATCTCTCAGCAGGATTTTAAAAAGTTCACATTAGCTAACCCTGCAGACCCTCTGCCCCCCCCACCTCCCCATGTGTTATGTATCTGGAATTGTTCATTAGCTGTGTATAGTTATGTGTGATATCTGTAAAACCTGAACCGACTCAGATTGGTAAAACAGATCTTATTCTGATTTTTTTGTGAGATAAAGAACACCCTGGACACTATCCATTACATCCAAAGGTTAATGCGTAATCGTGTTAAATAATTGCAATTTCAATATGGAGCAAAAATAATTGTGATTATCTTTTCTGTAATCGAGCATCCGTAGTGGGTTGTATATA
>NC_045750.1:11199163-11201985 GCF_008692095.1 Etheostoma spectabile
TGTAACAATGGAATTCTACTTCTGTTTATCCTTGAAACCACACTATCTATCTCATGCTTGAATGCACAAGGAGCAAGTGAACGTACTTAAACAGATTTGTGTTACATATTCTGCATGAAGAAAAGATGTGCTGGGTTTAGTAGCATACCAGATTCAGTTTCCTGAGGCATGTCATCGGTTAAGCCAAAGCACGCAAGTCAAGAGGGATCAAGAAAGAGGCACTTGCCTCCACCATGTTACATTTCCTATTGAATAAATGTGTGTGAGGACAGGATAAGAAGCAACTATAATGGTACATTTATCTGGATAGAAGATGTCTGTTCTGTCCCTGGAAGAATTCTGCTTCCTACCAATTGCATAGGAAAACAAAAGATGAAGATATTTAGTTGATAATGCTTTCAAACTATTGTCTGGATAGCCAAAATATAACAAATCATCAAATTTTGAGAATCTCAGTATAAATGTGGAGGGTGGTGGCAGCAGCTTTTTAGATGGGAGAGACAGCCCAAGGCACTGGCTTGCTTTAATAATCCAATTTACTTCCATGGAAGAGGGCCAATATACATCATTGGCACTTATTGCCTGTTCTTTATGTATCTTATTTGGATTCCCCCAGCTCCTTCTCTTAATGAACAATTTATCAGCAAAGTAACAGATTCAGGCTTTGTTGATGCTATTTCATAAGAACAAAAATCAATCCAAATTACATCCTTTTTTGCAAGCATCACTGCAATGATCCTTAATTTACCTGTTAGGCATTTTACTCTTAGTTGGTATACAGCATCAATGACAGGAGCCCAACAAAAGAGTTGCCTTTATCACAATATCATTCAAAAGAATATTCCCGCTTGGAAAGTGAAAACAATTTTTCTCTTCCAAACATTGTTTAAAGGTACAAAATGCAGTGATTTCACTGGTTCTAATGTGGCAGTTGGATAGCGTTGTTGAATAACAATGATTTAAAGATTGAGGCGGATGGAACTGATGGAGCTGACGAATCTGTGAATACTTGCAGTAAGGGGGAGGTGGATCAGAGCTTTGCCATTTGCGAGGATTTTCACTGAAATGACAGCTGACGGCAACTGAGAGGTGAACAGATTTAAATAGCATAACAGCCGTGAATGTACAGCAGCATGCATGCTAAAGACAGAGAGAGAATCATATTTAACAGGCAGCAACAAAATGATAGACAATGTAGGTGTGTTGGTGTGCGGTTTGATAAATAGAACAGCTGATGTCATGATTGACAGTCCCAAACAAGGACAGTAAGGAAATAAGCATTAAGCAAACTTATGCCTTAGCTTAATTTCTTGATTAGCAAACAGTAATACGTATTGTGTGTACTCACAATTTTTGAGTGGCTTTTGTCCTGTTGCCTTTTTAGAAATGAGGCTCCAAACAGGAGTCAGGAAACCTCCTGTTTTAAGCTACTGACAGTGACTTAGGAACTCAAAGCATGTATTTTATAGTGGCTTCAAATATTAAAGTTGTAGTCGTAAGGCGCGGTTCACATTGTACGCACAAGCAGCAGTGCTGTGCAATGAAACCCATAATTATTTACATATATAATTTTTAAAATATTTGTATTGCATTTTTTTTTTTAAACAAAAAGCACAGAACAGCTCAGACGTGACAGGAAAGGAAAAAAAATAGCAGAATGTCAGCATGTGGATACAGTAAATAGAAAATGATTATAAAAGTAAAAATAAATAACAGAGCATTTTCCATCCAGCCTCCCCCTCTCAGGATTCTGCAGCAAGGCAAAGCAGTATCCAGATGAGAATCAATACAAAGCGTATAAACATAGCAAGGCTACAAGGCGCTCGTCAGATAGTGGGCATTTAAAACCAAGTCACAAAGACAGGCTAGGCTGGTCTAGGAAATCCACGAAGCAAGGAGGATGACATCGTGGGCCCAGTATGCTGCAAACAAGCCTTATAAAACAGACCTTATAAAAAGTATCTATTTTGGGGTGAAGCATGCACGTGATGTTTTCACTTGGGCTGCAGTCCATAACAATGTTGTGCCATTAATGTCTTGTTGGAGCAGCAGGCTTGATCCAGAAGAGTAGAATGTTCTTTCTTGCAGCAAAAGTCAGTATATGAAAAGTCTCCTGTGCTTACCAGCGTTCCGATCCTCCGGGAGACCAAGTATCAGGCACATAGGGGCCATCCGTATCAGGACACCAAAGATAGCAGTCAGTTCATTCACAATACTAGACCAATACCCTTGTAACTTCACACGTGACCAGAGGCAATGAGCATAATTACCAGTCTCAGAACTGCCCTTCCAGCAGAATGGGGAAATATTAGCTTCCATTTTGTTCTTGACAACAGATGTTATGTGCATACTTTGTATGATTCTAAGCTGTGTGAATTTGGTGCCCCACCAGAAACCCATTATTGTCAATAGCTTGCGCGTGCAAGAACTAGCCTGCCACTGCGCTTAGCAAAGCATTTTGCTGCTTAGCCGCTCTTGTGTGACTGATTGACACAAGTTATGTTCGTTTTCATTGAAGTTCACTTGTAGTCAGTTAGGTATATGGTCTAGGTACACAGACTAACTACCCATTTCCAAGTGTGTAAGCTCCAGTTTTGAAAGAATTAATTGTACAGTATGCATTAAACAGTGTTTTCCAGAGTATGAGTGAATGATGATGCATGTATGAAATTCTACCCAAATGAAATGACTGCAGACCTCTTACTTGTGTATGTAAACATACAATGACACATAGGGTCCTATTTTATTTTTTATTTATTTTATTTATATTTTTATTTTTAATCTTTTGCATGTGTGTGTGCTGCTGCGCTTCCCTGTGTGTG
>NC_045750.1:11201995-11206573 GCF_008692095.1 Etheostoma spectabile
TGTGTGTGTGTGTGTAATAAGCATAGTGTGCATGTGCTGTGCATGAACCTAGGCACATTTTACTAACGGCCTGTTAAAATAATGAAATGTTGCGTTTCTGACTTTAGACCTGGTTTTTGTTGGTCAATGGCGCAATCACTTTCAGCTGCCGCAAGATAGCAATACGCCAAGAATTCACCTGAACACACCTTCCTGTAAGACCATTTGACATTTAGAAACGCTTTCCTATTTTGAGCTGAGCCCGGCGGCAAGCACAACAAATGTATTTTTGGGGAATAAGAGCAACCTAGCGGCGAGCGCAGCACATGCCGCGTACAATGTGAACCACGACTGAGTTGTAAGATTTGAGGGATCGGGATTGTTGTTGTTGGTGGTGCTGCATTCTCCCGAAGGTAATGTTATGGCACTGGCCTGCCCTAAGCCCGAGGTATTGAGTGAGCAGGTCTGGGATGGCAAGTAAAGGTGGCAGTCCTATCCCCGAAGCTCTTCCCGCGGGGTAGCAGAGCTGGCGATCCCGCTGGTGGCGCCCTGACTGCTGCTGCGGCTGCGGGTGGAGATTAGAGCCCAGCTGATCTGAGGCTTTACGGGTGGTTAACAGCGTGGCTGTCATGTCCTGAATGTTCGTCCCGAAAAGCGACTTCATGTAGAGAGGCTGGTTCATTACATGGAGGAGAAAATGTTTAGTTTTTTTGTTAATTTTTCTTTTGGACAGTCTTCTTTCTTACTTGGTCTTCCATTGTGAGGCAGCAGTAATGAAATGTAAGTGCCTGGCCCGATGAACTTAGCCTATTGTCTAAGTTTCCCTGTCTGAAGTTTCCAATTTCCAGCACACAGCTTAACCAGCGCTGTCAAGCTCCACCTAGGCAGACAAATTTGATTCATTCAATAAATTAATATTTTTTGTCCAAAATCCACCAGCTATTTTCATATTATACCAACATTTGCAGCATCCTGAGCCTTTTTGGTAAGGTTACTAGGAAGACTCAGCCCAGAGTAGTTTTATTCTCCCCAAAACAAGTTTCCTTTTTATTTTTAAAGAACTATACAAAGAAACTTTCTGCCTCCCGCAATTTCATTGCAACAAACATACTATAAACATTGCAACTTTTATCCCAATTTGTTTACAAAAGCTCCCGCAACATCAGGCATTTTGGGCCGCAATATTGTATTAAAAAAAAAAAAAAGTCAGCAAAACCTAGAGGGACTGATTGTTACCAGCTCACACCTCCAAAGACTCACTATTCTGCATATGTGTTACTTGAAACCATTCTGCTGGTGTACATGACTAGTGGGTATAATGGGTATAGGCCATATTGCACAAACTCTTTCTACTATTTTTACACTACATTGCAGGTCAATAATATGCTGCAATTTGTACAGTGCACATTCAGTTATTGTGACATTTTCATTCTCTAATACAAGAAAACAAATCATTCAGCGTAAAAGCAGTTTTGCAACCAAAATAGCTGCAGTTGTTTTTTCCCTGTCATTTCTGTTGAAAATGCCACTGAAAAGGCACACTGAAACAGGTTGGAGGTAGTTGTGAACAAAAAGCCGCCATAGATTGTGAACACTCAAACTACTTGAAGCCTTGTTACTTGTATAGCACATTTCAGAATAAGAATAAACAGTTAAAAAATAAAAACAGATAAAACACAAGAATAAACGTTACAGTGCAGTATAAGAAACTAAACATTAAAGAAATGAACAACCATTTAAAGAAGGGCAACATCAAAAAGAAAGGTCTTCAGCCTTGATTTACCTACATTGGTGTTCAAAGTGTTTAAAACAACAACACAGAATAAAAAACTCTAAGTATAACAAAATGGATCAAATACAGTGGGAACTTTATAAAAAAGATTGGACGGATACGTTTTATTCATTTCTGTAATAATCTGCAAGAAACAGCTTTTTTTACCCACTTAAGAGTTAGATAGATTGCTTCTATTAAATGTCATGAATAAGTAATTGGAATCTTTGCTGCCGTGATGGGGAAATTATGAGGAAATTTAATTTATATGAGCATACACACACAGTAGCACACATGAAAACACACACTTTTTTAATTGAGTCTATTATGTGTCTGTCTCATTGAACTCCTCCTAGGCCATGACAGGCCAGCTAATGATATAATGAGATGGGTCTCTTCTCTCTGTCCGACACCCCCAGTCCCGTGAAGACAGGAAGGAGGTAATGACTTTAGTTTATTGTGGCATTCCTCAAACCCCTAGCAGCTGTTTTGAGGGCTGGATGCAAACGCGCCGTTAACAGCCAAAAATAGGTTTCTAATGCCACCTTTGGAGAATTTAATGAGATTTTCTAAGATTTGCCCAAACATGGCCAACCACAACCATTACACACTTCACTTGGTGTCTGCGCTGAGATGAAGCGAGGCTGGGAAATAATAGCTGGTAAAGGTTTCACAAATAGAAGGAAACATTTAACTGGGAAACTGGAGTCATTGGCAAGAGCAGGACTAAATTACAATGCCAAACTCTGCCCTAGTAAAGTTCTCACATTCTCACAGATGTCTTTTTCTCCCTCTGTCTCTAAATAAAGTCAGTTACACACCCTGTGTGAACCTTTTTAGGGACGTTTTCACTATCACTGATCCTTATGGTGCTGAAACAGTCATCTGAGAAACAATGCAAGAAGAACACAAAATGGCAGCAAGCTGCTGAGTCAATGTTCATCATTGCTACATGTGAAGTAAAAAAACTAGGAAACTTTCTTTGGCTCAAGTTCTGAGTAATTTTTGGATCACAATCTATTATATTTATATTACATCTTTATATGAAAACAAACGCCTGTTTCCATTTGCCCCTGTATAGTGTTTTTATCTTTCTGTCTTCATTTTTATTTATTTAACTTTCTCTATTCATCTGTTCTATTGCTGTCTTTGTGCTGCTGCAAAAAACAAACTTTCCCGCTGGGGATCAATAAAGGTTTATCTCTTCTTCCAGTACATTCACTTTTAGACTAAAGCAGGTGATAGAAATTATGTGAAAATGACAGTTATTTGGCAGTCCACCATTCTCTCCTGCAGTGGGTGGACATATAGATTTTGCACACTAGCTTACTGAACTTCTGGTACTGAATTTAGTGTGCAGGGTGGTGGGTACAATTTTCTACAGACCTAGTATCGTTAGCACAAATGCCCAGATGTGTCAGTTACTAAAAAAAAATTATTATTTTGGCCACCAAAAGGGGCTAGTTCTCTCACAGATATTTGTAGATCAATGAAAATGTTCCTAAACACTCTGCATAACTCTTGCTTTTCTCTCTTTTTTTTGTCTTTTGGCATATTGGCTAATAGAACTGTCATTTTTCCTATATAATACCATTTGAATTCCATCTGTTATTTTTTTTAAATATTCGAATAATCTTTTAAGATTATACAACAGTAATTTCAGCATTTGAATAGTAATTTTTTTTTTTACCATTCAAATTATATTCGACTTTCGGAATTCGTTACAACAGCCTCACTGGCTGTGTGCATAGCCAGTGGCATTTTTAGATATTTATTTTAATAATTTACACTGTTTAGTAATCCCCAGTGGGGAAGTTACAATTTACACTCTGTTAGTAATCACTACACACAGGCCTGAAATACACACACATGCTCAGGACCTATTCATGTACAATGGAGAGATGTCAGAGTGAGTGGGCTGCCAGCTGGACCAGCACCCTGAGCGGTTGGGGGGAGGGGGGGTACAGTGCCTTGCTCAAGGGCACCTGGCAGTGCCCAGGAGGTGAAGTGGAATCTCTTCAGCTACTGAGCCACACTCCGTACTTTGGTCCGAATGGGGACTTAAACCGACGACCCTCCGGTTCCCAACACAACTCCCTGTGACGTGTAGGAATAAGTTTTTATTTTTGAGGAATTGAGACATTACTCAAGAATGTATAGCTTTGGCTACCTTGTTTGCCTTTGTTATTTGCTACAAAACAGTAGCAGCAGCAGCAGGTAATTGTGGCTAAAGAAAGTGGGGGGGAATTTGACTAAAAGCAGGTTTTCTTAAACAATTTAAATAAAAATGTACAGATAAAAAAGTAGACTTAAAGTTTACCTCAAAGTTTGCTTCATTGGCATACTGACTGGATGAATTGCGTACCCCACCTTGGCCTGAAAAAAGGAATGCATTTATTGTAAAGGTCATTTCCTACCAGCATAGCTATTGGATTTTGTTGAACCTTGCCCTTTTCCTTTTCCACTCCCACAACGCAACGCAACACAATACATCAAAATACACAAATACACATTCTTCAAACTGAAAAACATAGACACATCTAGTCCACTGCGGTCACATCTGGAGCTTGTATCCACACAATTTTGCAAGGAAAATGTCAGTGTCCAGAAGTAGCAGAGAAACAACATTAGCCAGGCCCTTCTGCTGATGAATATAGAAGCAGACTGCATGAGATGGAAAGAGGACAGGTAGAATTGAAGGCGTAAACCCTGACGAGCACAAAATGAGAAATTGGGGAAAACACTTCAAGCAGAAAGTGGCTGGAGGTGCTGCTTAAGCGGTGCCATGTCATTTCTCCAACGCTCCATTGTTCCGACCTCTCAATAAC
>NC_045750.1:11206583-11223636 GCF_008692095.1 Etheostoma spectabile
CCCTTTGGTCCTACAGCCCACTAGTCCCACGTCCCTTTGTTTAGAAACAAAATAAACCCTCTGCTCCGACATCCCATTGTTCCGACCATATAGGCTTTTGTGGATCACCTCCCATAAGGCAACGTTTTAAAGTGTTTTGAGGCCGCGAGGTCCGGTCTGATATTAGTGTTCCCCTTGCCCGTGGACGCTGCCCCTGCCCCTGCCCGCTGTCTATGCCCCTGCCCGGGCTGCTGTTATGGGAGGTAATCCATAACAGCCTATATGGACAGAACAATGTCGGATGTCGGAGCAGAGGGTTTAGTTTATCGAAACAAAGGGACGTGGGACTAGTGGGCTGTAGGACCAAAGGGATGTTTTCAGGATATTGAGAGGTTGGAACAATGGAGCGTTGGAGAAATGGGCAGTCCCCGAATATGCAGGAGAGAAGAACTTGTAATTGTAATTTCCCCAACTGGGGATCAATACAGCATAAATTATTATTATTATTAACTGTATGTCTCTATCACTGCATCAGGGTAGGACAGTAAAGGACTAAAGGGACTGCAAAGAATGTCCTCTCTTGTACGTCTGACTCACCCTGTCCAAGGTATTATAGTAAAGGTAACTAAACTAAAAACTAAAAATAGGTGTGGAACACATTTGAGTTATCTGAAACAAAAGACTTTAGACAAAATGAAAACTAATGCTATTATGTTCTTAACAAAACTAACTAAATAAAAATATACACAAAGTCTTTAGTTTTGGTATTTGTCAACAACTCAGCAAGCAACAGGCATGAGGAGGCATATGTGCATATGTTTATTGAAACTGGGATGTCTAGATGACTGTGAGTCAATTGCCTTCACAACGTGTGGTGCTTGTATTGTAACGCCTATTCTGAACTTCTTAAATCTTGCCCCTATCAAATACCCTCAATATTATAATAGAAATAAAAAAGTGATTTAACTAAAATTTAAAAGTAATCAAAAATACAAAACTATAACAACTCTGGTCCTGTTGTAGTGAATATAAGGATATGTCTCAGCAAAAGTATGCTCATAAACATGTAACAAATGTTACCTGAGTGAAACAGAAAGAAACAAGACACAGGCACACTTGTCTCAGATCCCACTCAACGCCTCATATGAATGTGTGAAGGGGTACACTCTGCTCTATCAGTTAACCTTCTTTCCAGCCCTTATTTGCTCTTAATGAACACAGCTACCCGTTAAATCCTGACAAATGGACAGTAGGTCACCTAATGAGCACAGAGCCACATCTATTACCAGCAACACATACTCATCTAGCTAATGCTAATGGGAAGCGAGCTTTAATGAGGGTTGGGCTGACGTCTTACAGAATGTTGTGCTGAATCTACTGCCTGGTGCAGAATTCAAAATAAGTCTCATGTTTCACCTATACTCTTTCTATGTTCCTACATATTTTATTTATGATAAATACAATGCACTGCTTTATGCTACACCTTTTCTACATTCTCTTCACTGCCTATAATGAGTTGCATGCCTGCTTGAGTATCGTTAAATGGCCCAATGGTTCAATTACTGCATGAGGTGCCCATACTGAATACTAAAAAGACAGGTTATTCACAAGCTGAGCAAAAAATACTGAAATCAATGTATGTCATCTAAACCTAGATGGAGACTCTATGCTATATTCAGCATTTTCAAATGAACCAATTTACTCAAATGCTCATAAATGAAGTCAAACTGTGCGCCTACACACAGAGCTTTGACCTGCACAATTATTCAAGGTGGAATGGATTCAAATAGCCTTCTAGGGCAAGTGGCACAGGCTCTAAACGGAGGGAGCAATCATAGGCACAGGATGAGAAACCCAAGTAGGGCAGCAGCTGGCTGCAAAGAGAAGAGGATCCAAGCGGAATAAAGAGATCCTGCTCAGGGCCTGAGGGCAAGAGCACAGCCACTGTCCTGGAACAGAAGGGTGCTATCAGGATACTGGCACACTGACTTCTGCTTTCATTACTCCATGGGTAGAAAGCGGGATCTCTGCACATTGACACTCGTGGGACGATAAACAGTCTCCCTCACTCTGCTTTTAATATTAGTCTCTACTGTCTTGTACTCACTGTATCCCAGATGTCATTTCCCCATGATGTTAAAGAGTAGTCCCCAATTAGGCAGCAGTCTGTCCAATTTCTTTCTACAAGTCATATGTTTCTTTTTAACTAATATCTGATACCTAACATGAGAATAGCATTGTTTGTTTTCAACATTTGGGAGAAAATAGCTTACTTTTTCTGAGCCACCCACTCCAACTGGGTGCTACAATGCTCTTTTTTTCTATTCCTTTACTGTTAGCCATTAAGCATTCAAGTCACTAAAATTAGGTTTTTTGACCATTCAGTGTTTCACTCCCATCATAAAATAAGCAAGTGTTTTCCAGGGAGGGTCAGGCATTTCTAAGTAGTTATATGATTTTATTTAGGCACTTTGTGCTTTCCTCATCTTGTGTCAGTTTAACAATTCCAAAATCTGTATGCATGGTTCACCAGCGCTGATCGGTATTTTCTCCAGCAAGAGTACTGGGTTCCCGTCAATTTGCATTTATGCTTAAGAGCTTTAAATATTGGATTCATATAAATTCTCTCTATTTCAGTGAATTTGTAGAAGTGCACTGAATTTTCTAGGCTTGCTAATCAAGGTTTGAATTAAAGTTTACAGAGTTAGAGTGGCAGGGATGTGCACAGACATTTGGAGAGGCTATTGCTCTAATCTGAAAAAAAAAAAGCAACAGCCCCCTGTGTGAGCTCTTGCTATACCTAAAATCATAACTAATTCACAATGCTACATATGGCACAGACGCAATTTACTGAGCATTTATTATTAAGTGAAAAATTAGTTTTATTGAGTTATTAGCCTACTCCAACTTAAAGAAAATGCCTCTAATAAAATAGGCCTACGTCACATTAAATGAATAATGTAGGATGGTTGCTTGACATTATCAAATGCTACTCTTACAGCTGGTCTTTTAGCTACTTCATTGAACTCTTTCTCTCTTCTTCAGTCGTCACTTTTTTAATGCAAAGTTTAACCAATTGGGACATTTATTTATCATCTCATAACTAAACTTGCTCGAGTCATAATTCACTCAGATCTTTAACCCGAGACTTTAAATTGACTCACGAGTCTCTAGTATCATTAACCCGGATCAGTTGAGTCCTACTACAATTCAATCTAAAATGATAACAGCGGCACAGACAAACCTCTTGCAACATTAGCTACTACTATTCCTAGCAATCTTAGCTGCAAAAAGCTTTATAACTTACAGTTTTATAGGCAACAACACCACAAGTCAACTCAAGCGACTGAGAAGCTGGAAGCTCACAGACCATGGAATTTACTTGAGTACTCACGAGCCCCCGATGACTCGTGAGTTGTCCATGCTCGCGCGAGTCAGTCAATCCGGCGAATCAGCCGGCTACGTTGTCACTAGTGGATCTGATTTAGACGAGTGAGGGAAGTCTCTCCTCAAGCTCAGAGTAGAGCAAATCAACAACTAAAACCATTCTTTCCCTTCTGAAATGCTATACAATGCTCTGCACGTAGCCTAGCTAGGCCTACTGTAGGTTTGGTGTGTAAATGTAATATGTTAAAATGCAATTAGGTCAAGCACACAGTTGATTTAAAAAAAAAAAAAGAGCTTTCTTATTCCTAGCAATACTGACTCAAGTGATTTGTTAGTGACTCAGAATAACCCTAATCTTTAAAGGAAAAAAAAACTCATGTAACATAATACTGTAGGCTAAACAACATAGGCTATAACCTAACATGATTCAAGAGCCCAAACCGTCCCATCCCTGAGCCTCTCTCTTCTCTACAGAACGCACGCTTATGTAACGAACGTAACGTAGCTACGTTAGCCCGCTGCTGCAACAGAGGCAGCAGTCATTAGCTTTGGTTGATAACGTAGCATTTTACCTTGATAGAAGGCAATGTTGCGTGACGTGACGCAAACAGTAAGATAAAACTGCACTTTATTCAAAGCTCAAGTGGATTTTTTTTTGGTTAGCATGGCATTTTTCATAATCTCCATAACTTTAAAAACTCAGGTGAAGGCAGATCTGCTTGGCTTGGCTTTCCCTCTTTCATTTTTGGTGCTCCGTGTGTGAGAATGTAAACAAATGTCACATTACGGGGGCAGAGGGCATTGCTAAAGGCAAGATTGAATGATATAGCAAATTTGATTTGATTTAACTATTATTGTATTAATGCAGCCACAACAGCAAAAAAAGAAGAAAAAAAAGAAAAGTTTATTTAGGCTCTTTGACCAGAGGGGCAACTAATCCAATCAGTGCAAGTGGGCAGTTGCCCGAGCAACAATAGCCTGTACCTGTGCACGTCCCTGGAGAGTGGTAGAGCACGGGCAGCTAGGGGCTCATATTGTGCATGTTTGAAAATGTTAACTCTGTATTGACTCTGTGATGTTATGAGATAAATATGGCCCTCCGGAGTCCGTGGACAGTAACGATGATCGACCATTACTTAAGCTTCACAATAGCCAGATCAATGGTGTCTTGGCATGAAAGGCCTGTTGTCATAATTGTTTGTATTCACCGTAGTGCACAAGCTGGTGTCCTCTCATTAAAATGGGAGAGATGTGGTGTGTCTACTGCCGATAGGGCCGTCTATTATTCAGCAGCATCTAACATCAATTCCTGGAACATATTCAGAATTGTCACCGATTTCCTTCCTGGAAACCATGCAATATGATTTCCCATATCTATTTTTTCTCTGCCACCCTGGTTGCTGCAGAACGTTACACAGAACACAGAACACATATTGAATATTTAAGGAGCCTGGGGATAAACAACAGGCTTCACAAAGACATTAGAAATATGCATTTCTGCAGAAGTCTGACTGATTAGGATCCACCAGCGGGGGCATTCTTTAAATGTAAAAATACTAAAACACTGAAATCCAATGCAAATTTTAACATCTATACAGTGCATCTACTTACTTATCTTTTGGTCTTTAAAGGCCAACACAAGACTTCTATTTGACACTGCCTAAAATGTGTTGTTAATTTTGAGTTCAAGGATTTTGGACTAGGAATTTGTTTTTACAAAGTAGTACTTCAGAGATTAAAAGTGCTTTCTTTTGAAATGATTTCCTTCCTAAAGACTTTATCTGAACATCTGTGACTCTGACTCAAATGTAATGCTCCGTTCACAGCCAATCTTGACATCCACATTGTGGCTGTGACTTTGTCAAAGGTGTGTTGGGACCAGATTGGGGGAAAAAATGAAGAAAACTTTGTGTATTTTTTCTCTTTGTACCCGGGCTCTTGACTAAACCTCTGAGTGTGGGAATTTTAAAGAAAATTTGCATTTCACTCTACAGTAAATGTAGTCTACATACAGTTGGAGTTTCTGTACTTGTTGGATGTGGGCAGGAAAGCCATAATTCATCATTTACCGGGGTGGTTTGCAGGAGTGTGGTTATTTGGTTTGGTTTTTTTGTGTCATTTTTCTCTCTGTCATTCCAAGACATCTTTGTTTTTCCCAATTTTTTTTCTACAATATGTAATTGAATATCCTTTTTGGACTCACATAGCAGCTTAGGAGTTTATGGGGTTGTTGGGTGGCTTTTGACCCTTGTAGCACTTAAATGAGCCATGAACAAGTAACTGCAGAAACGAAATAAAGTTAGAACAATTCTTAACAAAACAGTCAATGCTAGCACTATCCAACGGTCCAACACAGTGTATGTGTTTCTTAATGAAAAATCCCCAACTGCTTGTGTGTCTGTGTGTGTGTGTGTGTGTGTGTGTGTGTGTGTGTGTGTGTGTGTGTGTGTGTGTGTGTGTGTGTGTGTGTGTGTGTGTGTGTGTGTGTGTGTGTGTGTGTGTGTGTGTGTGTGTGTGTGCCACGCCAGATCTTTATATACAGTACTGATTACAGTGTAATGTAAATGTGCTGTATTTATATAGCGCTTTTCTAGTCTTAACGACTACTCAAAGCACTTGTACATCATACAGGAACCATTCACCATTCACACACATTCATACATTGTGGCTGAGGCTGCCGTACAAGATGCCACCTGCTCATCAGATAAACACTCACACACATTCACACTCCGATGCACAGCACCGGGGGCAACTCGGGGTTCAGTGTCTTGCCCAAGGACACTTCGACATGGGACTGCAGGGCCAGGGATTGAACCCCCAACCTTCCGATTGGCAGGCTACCTACCACTGAGCCACAGCCGCCCCTAACAGTGTGTTTATATGAAAATAACAACAATTCCCTGTTCTCTCCTTTCTGTCAAGTCTTTTATGCCAATGTAAAGTTTTATTGCAAATTATGCAAATCAGCTGATGGAATTTCATTTAGGGGGTGTCAACAGACAACTTTTTTTCTGTACTTACTTTTCAAGTCATTTGCTCTGACAGTGGAATTAAGTGGGATATACATGTTTAACAATCTTGTCTGTAAGTGCTATTTGGTGGCAGACAAATTGTGCAGTATTTAAAAAAATAAAGCAATAAGTAATCATAATATGACACACACACACACACACACACACACACACACACACACACACACACACACACACATACTGCTACATGCTCTGGGGACTTCCTAGATATACCACTGCTGTACAGGAACAAGCTACAATAGAACTGGTCGACCATGGAGGGAGTTTGGAAAATTGGCTTCAGGCTTCTGGCTGCACCGAGGGAATGAACAACGTCAGTCTGGGCTGTAGCTATTTTCTTATATATCAGTAGAATGGACCTGCAGGCAGTTAATCTTTATTTGAAAACACTGTGATATAGTAGTAATATACATACATTTATTTCATACTACCAGCTGTTGTTTATGTTATATTGTTTGTAATTGTGAGTTGTTGAGACTTAAGACAAAACCAACACCAATAAATATAACACCACTTGCATGTTAAAAAAGGAAAAAAACAATCTTCTAAAGTTATCTATCACTTCAAATATTTCATTAAGCACAATTTCCCTTTGTCCACACTAAAAGACTTTATTAGCTTCTTGTCAGGATCTCAAGCTGCTGAAGCCTAACAACCAAATTTCAGGCCATTTATCGTCTGATGAACACATTATCAGGAAGAAGATTTTACTATTGCTGCTCACGCTTGCTCTGATATATCCCCTCTGAAAGGTATAATCCTCTATCAGACATCATAAAGTTTACTTTCAGCTAATTAATCACTCCATAGTCTGAGTAAGACACTTTTTTATGTTTTAAAGTTTCTTTAAAAAAAAAAAAAAAATCTATATCCTAGCATGCATTGGGCAGACACCTTGGACACAGGGCTAACAGCAGTTGACAGACAATCACACTCACAATATAAAGTCCGTTATTTCTGACTTAAATGTCTTTTGGATGGTGGAAGGAAACAAAGCAGCTGTAATTTAATGCAACTAATTATTACAGTCAGGTCCTGAACAACAGCAACTACCATGCTAACCTAAGCAGCAGATTGTTAGCAGCATTATCTAGGCATCATATTACATTAGCATGCGTCATTATGTGTAATGTTGACATATATGTATGACATATTGAATTCTTTGAGCGTGTGTCCAATGTGCAGTATAATTACGGGAACTGGGTGCTGATATGTCGGTGGCAAATGGGCAAGCTGCTTCTCTTCTCAGAGCATTCAATATCCTCCTCTCACTCATTTTGTTCTGTCCATAAAAACAACCACCAGACAGATATTAAAACCTGATGCAATCACAGAGATCCTCGGCCATCGCGCCCTCAGAGAGCTGAAAACAGAATGTGACAGATGGAAAGGATAATAAAATACTGGCAAAAAGAGCAACATAACAGCTGTGCAGTTGTTACTTATGAATCTTACTGGCATTGGCTTGCTTGTTGATGAAAGAGACTCATTGAAGCAGGCCTCTTTTTGCGGTGCATCATACAGGAATTTGTTATCAAATATCAGACTTCAGAATTCCTCTACTGGCAATAAAATGTGGTATTTGTGGTATTATTATCTGTCTTTTTCACAGTAAAATCTTAAGTTTTGCCTGTTTTGTTGACTCTTATATGCTAAACAAGAAGTATTTTGTTTATAGTGAGCAGAAATCATGAAAACACTGGTTAGTGCACTAAATAGACCATGAACTACAACTACTATTTCTAGTCATAGTTTCATTATCTTTACGGCACACAGCATTGGTGTCATATGTGGTACAGATTGTAAAGCCCTCTGAGAAATATTTGACTAGTGACTTTACATTAACACAGTGGCACATAAAAAGCTGCATCAGCATGCCAAGGGTATTTTTCATGGCACATTATGAAAGTTTGTTTAACAGATCACTTAAGTCAGTTTGATTATCACTGCCATTCAATTCAATGTAGTGTTGAGCGGTATCCAAATTTTGAGACCGTCAACCCTTCTCTTTATTTTACGGTATTACCGTGACTAATTAAAAATTACAACGTAAGGCTCAGACAGCGTCTCAAAGCTGTTGGCTTATGCCTACACTGTTCAGAAATTGTGTTCTTCTTTGACACCAGGTCACTCGGTGCGCGACTTGCCATCCCCCCCCACTGAATGTTATATAAAGAGTAGTTTCTATCTCCCTCTGTCATCATGTCCTTACTCGTAGCCTTTGCTACCCACATTTATTACCCTTTTTTCATTTTAAAACTTCTGCTCATCAGTTAGTCATCAGTATCTTTGCTTAGTTGAAATTAGCCGACAGCCCCGGGACTAAACCCAATCACTTGTACAAAATCAGCCCTTGTTTTTCTGTCTCTTCACTTCCTTTCCTCGCTCTTTTGTCTTCTACCTCCTGGCAACCAGATCCTAACATCGTCTCTGCCCCCAAATTACAGAACTCAATCAGGGGCACTTTTCTGTTGAACTCTTGGACGGATCTCTTTTCAAGCACCACGCAAATGGATGAAACACTTCACACTCATCACCATAGTACAATGCTGTTGAGTCTCCATTTCATCCCTGTAGTGACTAGGATGTCTTAATCACTCTTTGAAGTGCATTTTGTCCATGAAATGTGCCTGACTGTTGTCCCTCTCTCCTGAGATCATATCGCTCTGCACCTCTTATCATTCATCCAGCCCAGTTTGCCTCTTGTTTTTTCATCTTCTCAGGTCATTCAAGCCAAAGTTGGGGTTTGTAGATTTACATCAAGTTTTGCCCAAATCCTCTGGAGAAAGATTACATTTTTCAGTCTCTTTTTTTTAATGTAGTCACAATCTTTCTTTAATCACTCTGAAGTACTTTCACATTTTGAGTTCACATTCTGTTAGTCAGTAAGGAATGTGTGTGTAATTTTCCTGTGGCAACTGTTTTCTCCACACCCTCAAGTAATTAGCATTACTTACCATTAATCTCCTCTTCCACATTAAACTTAAGTAGGCACTCAAAAATAGCAGAGTCCAAAAAGGGCCGTTGTTCTTTGAATACATTTTCAACTGAAACCTACAGTTATTTATGGTGACAAAAGAAAACATCCAACTAAAAAAAATGGGAGTATGTTCTCAGGTAAAGTGAGACGTTTTTCACAGTAGCAAACATGGAAAATGTATGAAAAGTTGGACAACGGCATCCTCTATGCAACAGGGAGCAAAAAAGGCCTGTCCTATTTTGTTCTAACAGTAGCAATATCCATAAGACAGAAGTGGGGGAACCAATCACATCTTGTAAACCCTCCTCTCACTGCAACTACAGAGATGACTCGAGACTGTGTGCATTATTTTACTTATTATTTTAGTGCCAAAGGATGGTCAAACATTAATAATGACCATCCTCATTACCTAAACAGCTCTCTGTTGTTCTTTGAAGAATACAAACTACATCTACTTATGGTTTACTAAATGGATATGATTTATGAAAATGAAGCACAGGCTGTTGAGAATTGTTACGTAAATGGATTGTAGCTTTGAAGCTGTTGTTGAAACTGTGACCAAATACAGCATCTCCTAGTGGTGTAAGTGTGACATTGCCCTGCAAATGCATCTCACTTTTGCTGCCTCCTGGTTCTCACAATTGACAGCAGGGAATTGAACAGGACTGCAGTGCTTTGCAGTACGCGGATACATCAGAACAGCATGACTGCTGAAGTATCAACGCCACCATTCACAGTAGGCAAAGGAATGGCTGTTAGTGAGAGTGAGTGCCAGGACCAAGTGTCCGGACAGCTCAGTGTGTGGGCTGGAGTTTATAGTGGGCTTTTAAAGGGGACCCACCGGAAAAAATCCCCTGGGGTCTTTACAGTGACAGAGGCTCAGTAGCCAGTTGGAGTTTATCAACACTGGTAGTTGTATAGAATTCTCACCTGTTCTGTTTTTTTTTTTTTTTTTTTTTTAAAGTGGAACACATCATAAAAATAAGACTGAAGATGTTTTATCCGTTGTGTGCAAATGAAAGAGTGTACGTCAATACAACTGTTGAAAGACAAGCACTTTGGGAGAATGTTTTGTTTTATGCCTCGAAAGTTTGAAATACCGTATACCATAGTAGTGTGTGACAAATCTTCTGAGACAAGACAACCACGCCTAAAATAAATTCTGCGTATTTGTTTTTGTTTTTCTTGTCAAAGAGTATTAAAATGATGTGGTTGGTTTCTAAAACACAGGCAAGGGTTTTGTTGAGAGAAGTAAAATGTACCCATAAATCTGGTATTCACTCACTAAATTATTAGTTATTTGCTGTGTGATTCTTTTTCCGACTCCATTGTATATTGATACCATATTTCAACACACACTGGAATGCTTATTTTTAGTCCCACAAATGTAAACTGTGCTCCATTTTGCATTTCTTTTTTTAGCACGGGGATAGCCTTGTAGGTTTAAGCCATTGTTTTAAGGCTTAATTATCCATTAATTTTGGCTCAAACTTGATTATTTTCTTCTCAACACTAGTGAGTAAGTGAAAAACATTTCTGTTTCTCTGGCAAAATGAAATTCTTTGGCTACCTTCATGTCGAAGAATAAAATGTTTGAATGTTGTGTCAGAATAACTGTGTGTTAGATAGTGGTGGGGGTTTGAAGGAAGGGGTGGTTCATGTTAGGACTGGGTCTTTTAACCATGAGAGACCCACAAGACCGTTGGTCATCTCAGCCGACATTATTGTCTTAGAGGCTGTGGCTGGCTTTGTTTTAATGTTCCTCGTACAATTTAAAGCATTAGTTCTGTGAGAATCTCTTTCATATCCAAGCAAAACTGGTATTGTAACTGAAATATCACTAATCAAATTTATATTGAATTGGCTATCTTATCAAATCACCTTGTGAATCGGGATAGGGGAAATCATTGGTGATACCCAGCCCTAGTCCATGTTGACCGCATCTGCTTGTGTGTGAGGATGCATTATTTATTGTGTCCACTGAAGCACAGACACAACGTTTTTCCAATTTTCTACCCAGGAAGATGCCAAACTAAATTAACAGCAGACACAAACCAATGAGAAAGCCCTGGCAGTCAATGAAGCACCCACTAGTCTTATGTCTTGAATCTTACTGTCTTCTTACTAATATACTACGTTATAAATAATCTGTTTGTTTGGAAAATACAGCTTTTTAAAGGACATGGTATCAGCAAGGCAAAACAGTGATAGGATGTCTGCTAAAAATAAAAAAAACAAGATGGAAAACATGAGACGTGGGGGGGGGGTTAAAGGTGCTGGATGAGAGGGAACGTGAGGGTTGTAGAATAGAGAAGGAGGATCATTGTCAGGCAGCAGAGGGCCCAGATTAGATCACAAACTCTACTGTTTTTTACGAGTGCAAATTGCAAAAAGACCACAGAAAGAGACAAGAAAAGGGATAAGGGTGCACAGGTGGATGGTGGAAACTAAAAATAAGTTTTGTGCAGAGCCCAAAGGTCAAAACAGGAGTTGAGAAAATGGTTAAGGAGGATGCAACCTCGTTTCCTACGATTTACATTTATATGCAGCTATTTTATTTTATATTTTTGTGTGGTTTCTTATTATATCCAGAACTGAAAAATGTAAAACATCTGCTGCTGCTCTCATGAAACAGAAACATATTAGGCATAGTCCATAATAAATTTCACATTTAGGCGTGTTTTATGCATATTGAGTTGCAATTGGTTTAATAGGCCACAAAGGAAATTTAGATAGCTTAAGAAGGCCCATTTCCTTATTTTCTAAATGGTGTACTGAGTGCAGGTAAATATGATTTGTTTGTCTGGAGGCTGATGGCTCTATGGTGAGCTGAAATTATTTTATGGATCTTAAATAAAGTGAAACTTTAATAAGGTTCATGATATCAACAGCTGAGATGGCTGTTCTTTCTGCAAGCAGATACCACTGTCCACCACTACTCCTTGCTTTAGTTGTGCCTGTGAGTTGATTGATAATGTACTGGCTTTGGTGTTGTATGCTCTATGCATGGGTTCAGTTTGGCTAAAAATCAATAGTAGCCAAATTCATTCAAAATTGATCCATAATCCAAAGTGAACTGATATAGATTTGAGATTGTTTTTGCAGATTTCTAAAAATCCTAATATTGAGCTTCTGCCTGTTGTTAGCAGCGCATGTAAAAGATTTCACCAAAATGTGTCTTAGAAGTTCTGGTTAACTTCTTCTCGTCTTTTTTTTACACACAGGCACACATTGTGCCTTTGATTTGTTTTAATTAGAAAAACAGACTTTTTTATTGATTGTCCATCCTTTGTACTGATTAGTCAAGAATGAATGTCCATCTAAGCCTTGGTGTTGCTCCAACTGTCAGTCAGCAAACATTGTCTGTTTACAAAGACATTATTACAAAAAAAAACCTAACCCTAACCCCCATTTGCAACTATATGCATAGTTGATTGACATACATGTTGACAGCAAATGCTTCCATTGACAGAGGTAAACTTTTATTTTGTCTTGAGGAAACAAGTGCAAGGATAAGTGCTTGGGGTGGGGGAAAAAATCAATATTGCATAGTATCGCGATATTTTCAGTGGCAATACTGGATCGATACACAGGCGCCAAGTATCAATCTTTTATTATATACACTGTCTGTGTTGGTCAGTTTGTCTGCTTGACAATCCCATTTTGCAGCAATAAAATTGAAGTGATATGAACAAACAGAGAAATGTATCTTTTTAAAACAGATGTTGACAGAGTTTCCTTTTGGGGCCATCATTTGAAATTGGGAAAAATTAGAAGTTGAAAAAAAGGTTATGAATTGCAATATTTTGCAATATGTTTAAAATTGCAATAATATTGTATTGTGGCATAAGTATCGTGATGATATCGTATCGGGAGGTGTCTGGTGATTCCCACCCTTAATAAGTGCGTTGTCTGTGTTATTTATGCTACTCACATGGTATTGTATTACTAGCGGAGGCAATGAGACTAGCAAGCCAATAATGCCAACATTCAGAAAAAACAAGCCATTTCTACATACCTATGCAAGTGTGAATTGGAAAGATCTGCAAATATCTCTCAGAAGTAATACATAGAACCATTTCTGTGTATGTGGGTAAATGTAGAATATTTTAAGAGAGGGTAGGCTATGGTTTTGCCTTTTCTGTCACTGTGAGCTGTAGGCCATTATCTGTCCAAAGAGACATCAGTCTGTTAGAAATGTGACATGAAATTACCCACAATCCTTTTCGGCCCTCCTATCAACTTGTCAGTTTCACAGCCCCCCAGAGTTGCAGGGTAATTTAGGTAGGGATTTCAAGTGTGTGTGTGTGTGTGTGTGTGTGTGTGTGTGTCTGTGTGTGTGTGTGTGCGCGCGTGTGTGCGTGCGTGCGTGCGTGAGTGTGTAAAAGAGATAAGTTGTATACTCAGGTTGAATGATTGACATTGAATGAAATGGAACTTTCTGAAGATAAAGACAGATCGGTGGATTTCAACAGCACAAACTTCTTGCTGTTAATTCTTCATTTGCAGTCACTACAGACTAGTTTTAATGCCAGTGATTTCACAGTGAAGGTAAACTCCTCAAGTGCCTCATTAACTACTATATGAACTTTAACATTCCTCAATTAATAGATCAGCTTATTAACAATATATGACAACTTGTGGTATAATATTAACCTGCTTTGCAAGACTAATTTGCCTTTGAAAATTGCCTCAAGGCTCTGCAATCAAATTTGGGCTTACCAACCAGACACTGTAGCCTGTAAGGCTCTGCCAAAGGCCCTTACTAATGTCTTTTGGGACTTGATCGTACTAATAAATTCCTGAAGTAAGTTTTGAACACCTGGCTTAGTCCCTAGACTATGACAGGCTTCATCTACTTTCCATCTGTGTAGCTGTGGGGTCCAGATGTGCTGACCAGGAACAGTAACGAAGGAAAGGTAGAGAGAACAGACACATGCGTAGTGCTATACAAGCTAAACCTTTTCATAGCTACATTTCAAAAAGAAAAACAATAACATTTTGAGATTTAGTTTATAGTTATTCATACTTATTCATACTTGTATGTAGTTCATGTTGAACACAAAATGTCTAATATACATTCTTCCATCACTTCACAGAACTGATATAGAGACAGGCAAACCAATCTTTTCTGATAGGCCACTCATTATCTGTTGTCACTTGTGATTTATGAGTCTTACTAGCAACCATATGTTTGCTCCTCCCTGCACACACAGGACCCGTTCTAGTAATGATGTATGGATTTATCATCCAAAGACACAGTAAACACCAAATGAACTTTTAATGGTATTGGCAGCACCAGAGTTTTTCCTCTTCTTCTTCTAAACAAACAGAACGACTGTGATTTGAAAGAAAAAGCTCTGTTAAACAATTTTGGTTTCCAGTGGGTTTTGTTAAGACTGGGTAAGCCCCGCCCACTCTGTCGGCAATTTGATTTCGAAATGCAACACGCTCTGGAAACTTGCACGTTTAATTCTCTCACTTCATTTCACAATTTTGTGGGAACCAATCATAAACTGGCTTATCTACCTGGCAAGCTAATGGCGGGTTTAACACAATGACGATAGGGAAGCGACTAATCAGCTTCTTGTTTACATTCAACATAGCGGCCACCAAACGCCACCGAAGCACAGCAACCCGTTGATGCTGCTGTCACTTCTACGTCACCCAGATTGTTGGTCTGATTGGTTGAAGAACTTTCCAATTTTGTAGAGTCATTTGAACTATGCTCGTTTGTCATGCCTCTTGTGCAGAGAAAATACAGAGCAGACTCCCCAGACCAGTGCTTAATCTTAAATCTATTGAGCTTGGCTGGGTCTGGTAATAGCCAGACTAGGTGGTGTAGCTAAACAGGGACAAAAATACCCTATTCCAATTGTCATTCAGTCAGCTTGATGTCTGTTAGCTAATCTAAATAAGCTTTCCATTGTGTCGAGTGAGTCATTATCTGGTTAGCGCCCTAATACCACGTAAATGATAAGATGCACATCATCGGTTTTCAGCACATTGAATACCTCCAGCTATTTGTAATACATTTGCATAAAACATACCAATGCTACCCTGTAACAATTATCTTGATGGTCTGGTCAGTTGAGAGTCCTTTTCTTAAATAATTAGAGAAGACTAAATAAGGCTTGTACGTGTGCGTGTGCGTGTGTGTAAATGTTATCTGTTCTGGCAGGGAGTCCATGTCGAATGGTGTAAGGGTGACTAAGTGGGTAAGAGTCACACTCTGTCCCTTGTCAAGCCACTTCAGGTCTTCCTACATCCCCCAGTGGCCTGTTGGGTCTCTGTGATCATGTGACATCCATGACTTCTCAGGCATACTGGTACATGAAATGGGATCAGGGCTGCCATGTTGGATCTGTCTTCCTGTGGAAGGGTTAGGGTTATGGGTAAGCAGCCCCTTGTGGGATTAATAATTGGAGAAGGACATTCAGGGACATGGTTTTGTGAGAGCTGTCATCTCACTGTTTTTAAAGTCTACAGTTCTTTTTTTCAAAGAAGTGTGCACAGAAACAAATGTGATTGTATCCCAAAAATAAAGAGTTGTGGCTGAAACTAGAGGTAATAATCTTGCTGTCCTTGTCCAAACTGTAGTACTATCGTATTGTAAGGATACAACAACAAAAGTTAGGGAAGATATATAGCGAAGTATAAATACCATGACAAATCTGTGTGCAAGTACTGTATGAACAAACAAAATCATTCTGGTTTGTATTCGAATTGCTAGAGCATAATTTATTGTTATACAGGAGCAATTTGATTCTCAGCCAAAGGACAGTGTTTTATAAAAATAAAAGTTGAAGGTCCAATATGTAATATATTTACTGTGATAAATTCAAAAATGACCCCAATGCATCATCAGATATTAAGGAAATATGCTAAGTTGAAATACTATCTTTTCTGACAACAACACTAATGCCAGTATTTTTTCCTTTTTGAAATTTCCATTCCGTGACGGAATTTCTGTTTGTGTTTTGGCCAGTGTGTTGTTATCAACTGCCCAGTCGGACAGCCAGGCCGGGTTGCCAGATATACCTGTAAAAACGTAAACCCAGCGCACTACAGCTGTAACATTAGTACAGCCATGAAAGCAGCAAACAAACTAACAGGAGCATAGAGATAGATTCTACCCAAACTAAAAAGAACGGCATGTTTCTAACAGTTGCGTGACCAGAGACATAACAAACCCCGGGTAAATATTGGAGATGTATTTGAAAGATGGAGACAGCTTAGAGCCCAAAAGGACGCAGAGTTGGCTAATTTTCTCCTGAACAAGTAAGCATTAGCTTCAGGCTAATTTATCACGGCTACAAGGGTTGGGCATTTTATGTTATTTCAACATCTGTGTACTCACATTGAATTACATAGCTAGAACACCGAGTTGGTTACTTGTAAACACAATTGAGACTCAGCCAGTACAGTGATCCCTAACCCTGCTAACTGCTAATGTGGAACAGGCAAGCGAGCCACTCCAAATGTGACAGTGTCTAGCAACATTGTTGTGGATGCTGCTGTCTCAGCCTGGAGACAGCAGCATCCGAGCATCTGGGGAGAGGGGGGGGATAGGACTCTTTCCAGGATTTTGAATTTGTATTGCAGTAACTATTTCAAACATTAGCTGTCAGTATTACAGTTTGCACCTTTAATGTTCAAAAATTTAGAGTAAACC
>NC_045750.1:11223646-11246745 GCF_008692095.1 Etheostoma spectabile
TGTCACATCGCAGCCTTTTCCCTGCAGACTTACGCTGCAGTGATGGACGTGTCTTTCATTGGATCATTTAGTGCTCATTGATCTCATGATTACCATGTTAACTGAGCTGTCAGCTATGGCATCTGGCATCACTGATTCAGGCAGGGGGAAAGAAACTAGGGAGGCAGGCCCACTTATCATGCATGGCAACACAATCTCTATTGTCTTTCTCTGTAGGCTAGCTGGCTTAATTACTAGCTAAAAACATCTTTCACAATGTAATAAAGTAAAGACCTGTCCAGTCTTGTTTAGTTAAAGCAGGATTACCATTAATGGATTAGTGGATCAGGAGATAATTTACAAAAATAAATTTTTGAGAAAAAAAGCATTAGACATGATTTGAAGACCATACTGAGTGATTGTATTGTAAAATATCCCTATTATCAAATGAAGTGTGAAAGTGTTCTGAATGTGACCACTAACACAAGTTTAATGATTATATTTTAAGTACTCTAAGGATCACATTTATTATGCTGTAAATCTGGAGCGGAACACAGAAAAAAGCTTCTGATCCTTCTTGCTCACGCACAAGGAGCTTGCGTCATAAATCACTTATGCAAAAATATTTTCAGGGGTCCCAATTTTTAGTGATAGAAAAGCCTTTTTGTTTGATTAGAACACAAACAAACAATACAGGTACAATATTGATAAAAACAAATCATAACTTTAACCCAATCAACTTAAGGAACTATATTTGGAGTTTGCAGCAAACTACCTTGATTCTGACCACCAATAATACATAACAGTATCAAAATGTTTGCTGTCATGGACAGCGAGTAGAAGTACAAAAATCACTGTTTTTCCCCTAATAATGCTCATTTGTTTTTGTAAAAACTATATGTTAAACCTTTGTTTAGAATTCAATAGATCAGTTTTTTGTTGGAAACTAATAATGTTCACAAATATAGACTTTTTCATTTATACTCAAGTATAGTCACTTAATTAGTGATTATAGTTTCCAGTTAACAATCAGTGACAGAACTAACCAAAAATAAGTCGTACAGCGATTTCCTTCAACCTCAATGTGACTCAAGATATTTGCTTAATTTCCAATGTGAGAAATGAGATATAGAAGGAGATTAAACTAGAGAGCCCAGACAGGACGGTGGGCACAGACCCAGAGCAGAGCCCCAGGTAACAGTTAGAATTTATTGATTTCGGATATATCCCTACTAGCCAAGTCCATGGTCGCTAAACCGAGCGTCCACCTGTAAAGGGTTGTCAGTCTGTGCTGAGCATCATAAACGATGTTCCATCCATATAGACCTGCAGAACTTGATACATTGTAGTAACATTCATGGCAGAGTATACATAAAAAATATTCAAATTTTGATCAGGGATTGTACACAACACACCCTTACACCTATATGTTACAATCTTGTTATTCACTATGGCTCACCAGCTTTAAATCCCCCTCCCTTGTTCTTATCAGAATCTGTCCCGCTGACACTGATCAATGGCAGTTCCAACGTGAATGATTGAGAGAATAACTGAGGTACTGACAGCAAGAAAGGATTTTACAGAAAGTCAGTCAGTACAGTGGCACAGTGAAAAGCTGTGGTGGGGGCTTGTCAAAGCAAATTACTTACTTCATCCATTTCTCAATTTCTCTCACCCACCACTCTTCCTTTCTCTGTAATGAACAATAATGTGTTGAAATTGAGTGCAGTGATCATAAATGGAGAACGGCGTTGCAACCACCAACAATCATCTATATTGCATGCAGTTGTGTCTTGAAATTAAACATCTCTTTGCAGCCCAGCAACAGTGAGCAACACTCTGGTGCAATTACTTCAAATAACTTCAGACATGCATGTAATGAGAGTATGAGCAATATTTTCATGACAAAGATTAGTCTTGTGAAAACTTTCAAACAAATTCAGAGATGTTGTCTTTTGGCTATACAGTTATCAACCAGCACTTTTTTTAAAATCTAGCTAAGCAAAGCATCCAATCACTGATACATGAAGTTCAGATACAACTATATATATATTTTTTAAGATCAATTTCTGAGGACATCTGGGAAGAGTTAATTAAACACTAGACCAAGAAAATGTTAAGTTGACTACTATTACATTTTTATTTGGATAAGACGACTATTCCCAATCTGACAAACACAGGATAGGCATATACAGTAGGATAAATAACTTTATAGCAATGATAAAAACAATATCAAATAGAATTTGAAAAAGAAAATTGTGAATTTCCATTTTCTTTTTTTAATTTTTTGTGATCAAATATTTTTATTATTTAATTAACAAACAATACACTGAGACATAAGAACGCGTCCCAGGACCAAAAAACACAGAGAGGAAAGACAGGGAGGGGAGAGACCTAATAAAAAGACATTAGGAATGAATTTCCATTTTTTTCATGTTGCGGTTTGTTTTGGTGCTAGGAACTCAGACACCTGTTATACAGAATGCCTATGCTAACTAGATCACTGGGGTTAAAATGTCTAAAAAGATGAATATGAATAGGCAATGTGTGAGAATTGCACCTGTTTTGCATTTGATCAGACGAGGATTGTGGAATAATATATCTGTACAAAAAGAAATGCATAATGCATAAGTGAAATCTCAGTACGGTTTTTGATAAAAAGGAAATAAAGTGCACCCTGAGTAAAGGCAAAAGCCCACCAATGGATTAGGAAATTAATTGGGTGCATACTTTATGTGTTAAAGCAATAAACAATGTTCAGATTGTATTCACACATTCTACATGAGAAATATCAAGTCTGTATATATCAGCTCAGTCATTGTTATGGTTCCCCAGGGACAAAGGCTGGGTATTATTGAATATCAGTAGGGCACTGCCACTAGCTGCGTGAGGAATGACTCAGACTACAAATAATGCATTAAAGTTCAGTTCTCCCTGATCAACACTTGGGCTCCTTAATGGTATTTAATAAATAATGGCTGGATTTCCATAGACCAGTATATCAGATGTTGGCTGCTTGGATAACCCCCCTACTGGCTCTGGTGAATGTTTTGACGGCTCCTTCTCTGTGACTCTGTACTTGAGTTACTGCTTTCAAATCCTTGTAATTTAACACACAATGCTTGCAAGTTTATGATGAAAAACTGCAAAAAATTTGATTGAGGTATCTTATTACTTAAAATTACTTTACTCACAACATTTTCACCAGATGTTTTGAAGGTTGCTACTACCACATGGGCTCAGCTTGGACATAAAATGGAATTAAGATGCTGCTTGGCAGTTCAACAAACCTCACTGTATCTATTTTCTCCATGAAATATCTTCTGCAAGAAAGCATTTTTCTTGCCTGCTACAGTGGAGGTGAAGTGTGGAGAATGGTCAGCATCAAAACCCGTTGGAAAAAGCTGCTGTCAGTGTACAGTACACAGAATTCATATCTATCAAGTCTTGTATGCGGTGTGTCTGGAGAAACACATGCCATATTCTGGCCTGGCACACACATAAAATATGCTATTCAGCATCACACAGTCAGTTTATGTCTTGCAATCTCAGATGTATTTATTATTCAACAATGTTATACTGCCGCCATCCATTCATCATCATCGTCCGCATACTGCAGCCTCTCAGATTTATTGATATAGCTTTTACTGTATTTTTAACTGTCTGACGTTACTCATGCCTAGTCATATTCAACAGAACGCCTCATAGTCTGATGTTATTGAACAGCATAGATAAACCTCCCTCCTGTCCTCCGACAAGATGGGCTGCTGGTGCAAGCTACATACAAAAGAAACTCCAATACTCTTCGTGCAGAATAAGCCTATAAATGTTGAGCTTTTTGGTCAAGCCACATCTCTTGACTATTTGTTCTACAGGCAGTGTGTGCCAGGGTGTTTGGAGTTTTGCCCGGGAGCAAAGTCAAGAACAATGACTTCATTGCTGGATTTTTCTTAAGCACACAATGAGCCTCCACCATGCAAATTGTATGGCTGGACTTGAAATCTATTAAGTAAATTGACCAAGAGTTCCCAGACTAACGTGATGAATATAAATGATTTGTGTACTTTTGTATGTGTGGCTTGCGAGACTGTGCAGGTAAAAAAAAGCTTTACCTCTCCATGATGAATAAATGCCCAATGCAGACTGGTTTAGCTAATAGAAGTGCATGGATGATGGATGGTAAACATTGCAAAGGGCAGAGTTCATCGTTTATAATCATTAGAAGGCAAGTTGTATCTTTTGTATGTTGTAAAAAAAAAAAAATGTTAATCGCAAAAAAAAAATCACTAGAGGACAATACAATTATTATGTATTGGACAAAACACAATTCACTCTCCAAAGCTGGAATGGATCGTCTGGCTATTTTTAGATATTATCTAATACAAAATGTAAACAAATGTCTTCTCGTGATTGTCCTCTACCAACTTTAAATAGCTCTGCTGGTTCATTTCACATAATAATCGACTGAGTGTCTGCCCTGTTGGAAACAGCTTTGTTTCTAAACTATTGAAATGAGGAAAATGTTAAAAGTAAATATAGCCATTGAATATTAATAAGTATCTTATGTAGAGTGATATACCACTGTACACAGTTTGTGTTGTGTTGTCTACTTGCACATTGTACTATCTCCTGCCCAGTGTTTGTTTGCTCTCTGCTGCAACAAATGCATCATGTAATATCTCATATATTGAATTAAAAGGGATTTTTAATTCTGATAAGGACTTCTGTTACAAATTCAAACAATTGTATGTTAATATTAGTAAATGTGAGACGTGGTGGAGCACCACCTGTTCAGGAGATTGACTCGGCAACACAGGTACATGACGTATCACCCACTTCACCATATTCAGTTCAGGAACAACTAATAAGGTGTTTTTGCATAACTCATAGTTCATATGCAAATATCCCAAGGATTCAGTACCTTATTGCAAATCTATGTTGCACTAAGGGGCGGCTGTGGCTCCGTGGTAGAGTGGTTGCCTGCCAATCGGAAGGTTGGCCCTACAGTCCCATGTTGAAGTGTCCCAGATGCCCCCGATGCTGTGCATCGGAGTGTAAATGTGTGTGAGTGTTTATCTGATGAGCAGGTGGCATCTTGTACAGCAGCCTCAGCCACAATGTATGAAAGTGTTTGAATGGTTCTTGTACTATGTAAAAGTGCTTTGAGTAGTCGTTAAGACTAGAAAAACAGTCCATTCACTCACTCAGCTTGATTGATTGTCTTTAATAGGAATGTGGTTTTTGCTTTTGCTGTCTGAGTGTAACTAACTATACACAGGCAGCAATGTATTTTTGACCAAAATAAATTTTTCAATGATGTGCAAGCAACACCAGTGGTGACATGGGAGCAGCCTGTGACTTTAGAGATAGAGAAGTTGAACTAAGTACAGTTATTATATACAATGGTAATTTCTGATTGAATGATTGAGACTCAGGTTAATGTAACAATTAGTCAATCACCCTACAGTCCATTGCATCTTCCTGGTTGCCTGTACAGCTCAGGTGGATCTTTTGTAACATTCTGCACCTGTGTGTCATGGCCGCTGTCTAAAGTGCAGTTCCAGAGGCCACCAGGGATGCAGGCAACGTCCAGGGTACTTGCTGTCTTTGATACACTGACGGGCATTAGTCCTACAACTAACAATGATGATACAAATTTCACAGCTTCTTAGATTAACTATTTCAGACATTCTGTAGCTGCATGGCTCTGGTATTTTGTTTTCATCTTGGCTGGTGTCTCAGCTGATATTGGGCTGTGGCACTGTCATGAACTTGTAGTGATTTTAATTTTGCCACTAATGCAGAGCATTTAAAACAGCATAACATTCAATATTGCCTGTTAAAATACACTAAATATAATGGGTCCAATTAGTTTTAATATAGGCCCACCTGTCTCCCATCCTTGCTCTGGCTGCATAGGTATCCTTCTCTAACCTGACCCATCCTTTTGATTAATATCCCCAACTTGACTTAGGCAGTTTTAATGGCTGAAATCATGAAGTTATTATATCTTTATTCTCAATTCAGCAGGCCGAACTGTTTTATTGGTTTCTAATATTGTATATACATTAAATCCAAATTGACAAGTAAGGCAAGGATCCAGGGGAACTGGTGTAGGTGATTGTCAGATCCTGAAAATCATGTTGACTACAAATACTTTATAACATCAATCACTGGCAATAATCCAGTGGAATAAATAAAACATGTTAACCAATTACATCCATTAAGTGACAAACCCCTGCACTCATGCACATACAGTGCTGTACACAGACATACTATTCCTCGAACCAGTAAGAACAAAGCATGTTACTCATTTCATAGTCAGATTTTTGTTCATATTTTTAAGCATTTTTAAAATCCACAATGATTTACTTCCGCTAACACGTGCATTGTTCGATCTACCCACCCATCTCCACTGACACCCTCATAAGGTTCTGTGTTCTGAAGAGACTCACTGAAAGGTAATTAAAATATGACTTGTGCTTGAGAAGTAAAATATTTCCTCCTCTCTAATCCACTAACTTTCTTAAATCAGGGACAGGATATAGGAAAACACTGTATCTTAAAAAAGCAATATATCCTCAACAGAAATTGCGGCAGACGTTCACAATTGACAGCACTAGTCCAATAATCTTCTTATGTATGTATTAAAATGGTCTGGCAGGGATGTTGTTTTTTTAATTTGGGAGATGGGTCAAAATAGCATCTGCGGTATTCTTCAATGTCTGGAAGCTGAATACCTTTCTGACAGAGGGGGAGAGGCATTGTTGTTATTTTGGTTTTAAAAAAAATTGATTTGTTGCATTGGCAAAGAGTGCTATTTTCATGCAGCATTAAGAGCTTTTTCCAAAAGAAGAAAGGATTATTTTTTCCTTCTGAAATAAAAAAGGGGATCCTCTAACTTCTAATACATAATTCTAAGGGCTGTAACAATATGCAATATGAAACTGAAATCGCAACACTCAGATCCACAAACCTGTGTTGCGGTGGTAGATGGCAGGATCGCGACACACCCCTTCCAACTCCCAGAGTTACCCTTCTCCATCCAGATCCAATGCTACCACATCTTTAAATTACTATTAGTATTAGTCGTTTCGATGCCTTTTCCCCATTTTGTCTGGTAAATTTAGCTAACTGTAAAGATGGCTAAACACAAAGGGAAGGCACAAACACCGGTAACGCTAACGTAGGTGTAATGTTACGAATGGCCGCTGTTCTGACTCGGGTGCCTGGGTCTGTTTCCCGACATTTTTGTAAACTGCCGTTAGCGTCCTTAGCACCAGAGTTTGGTGCTGAACGGGTTTGGATTGCTGTAATGACCATGGCTGGCTGCTAGCTGGCTGGGGGCTGATTGTGGATGTCTTCCCCCGGCAGGGCTGTAATGATAGTGAAGGGTTGCTAGCTGGCTGGGGGCTGACTGTGGATGTGTCCCCCAGGTGGGGCTGTAATGATAGTGGATGGCTGTTAGCTGGCTGGGGGTTAACTGTGGAATGGATGTGTCCCCGGGGCTGTTGACAGCTCTCATCCCGACTGAAGCCTTGTAGCGCAGGGAGAATGAGGCAGAAGACAGGGGTGTGCTAGCTAGCTAAATTACCATTAGATTACTCCTCTATCTATACAGTTAACGTTACTAATGAATTTGTGGGTTACCCCAGAGTTGTGAACCGTGGTCAAAACAATCATTCTAAAAGTAACTGAGCGTGTTGAACAATGTCGTAATCTTATGCTACCCACCAAGAATTAGCTAACGTTATAGACCAAGCATTAGCATTTTCTACTTTTCAACCAGCACTTTTATAGTAGGCTAAACTTAAAGCAATGCCAAAGCACTGTTTCTTTTCGGTTCCATAGGTTGGAAGCGGAATTGTCCATTACCATTGTTCTTATGTCTCATTCAAACAACAGATCCGCTACCAGATCTGGCAAACTTGCATAGTGAGGGAGCAGCCTATACAGTAAGTAAGTAAGTAAGTAAACTTTATTTATATAGCACCTTTCACAGACAAGAAGGGTCACAAAGTGCTTTACAGTAAAAAACAAAAAACAAAAAAGGGCCGCAAAGAGAATGCAGAAGTGCCGTTCACCCTGTTACGAGTTGATGAATCACTGAAATGATTCTGGTAACATTGTTTTAAGGTACAAAAGAATCGAGAATTGATCAATATCGAAATCAATCAAAAAAAGTTGTAATGCGTTTAGGAAATATACTGAGTATAACTCTTCTGGTGGCGTATCGTTACAGCCCTAATAATTATGCAATAGCAATTGTGAAATAATCCTTTGCTAAGCAGCATAGCTTTTAGGATGTGAACAAGCAGCGGTATAGGTAGTATGGTGACATACTGTTTATATTTCTTTGCTGTTATTCATTGTCATTCATTGCTGTTTAACAGCTTAAAGTTGCCTTCTCAAAATGTCAACTACTGTATTTATTGATTATTAGAAAAAAAAGGCTAAACGAACAGGTCTTTCCGAGCACCCTTGCTGACTTTTACTTAAAATAACTAATAGTGTCCTTAAGCTGACTTCAAGTGCACAATTTGCAACTGTGTGTGCTAAATTGCAGAGGGTAAATCTTGAAGTAAAAAAAGCTAATACATCACAGTAGGATTAATTGCTTGGAACATCTATGCTGTCAGCCAGTGGAACTCTCTCCAGATATTTGGGCTCAACCAGATTTCGAAAGCCACTCAGCTGAAGTGGGTCATTTACTTACATTAGATTTAAGTAGAAAGAAGTTAATTTTCTTGCCACAGCTTATTTCACCTTCTGGCACGTCTCACACTGACTATACAGTATTCTTTTTTCACACACTGTCATGAATCATTGTAGTTTAAAGGAGTCAAGTTCTGTAAAGCTTTCCATAACTGTAAGACTTCATTATTAGTACACTCAATGTCTCATGTCTCTGGGTAAGAGATGGATGATCGGAGTTGTCCAAACTTCTGAATGAAGTCTGCCTGAGCCTGGACTAAAGCCTCCTCATCTATGTACACTGCTGGCCTTCTGGCTGCAACAAAGTACTGCACCTTCCTCAGGCTCCAGCCAAGGACGTACATAAGCAGGCCACACACAGCTGCCGTTGACCTGCCTACTCCAGCGTTACAGTGAACATAGACAGTGTGACCATTCTCCAAGAGACCATGAAGCAAGAATACAGCTTGGGGAAGCATCCGGATCCGACCTGCAGATGAAGACAGTAACACACAATACACTTAAAGGAGAAGGCTTGCGATATTCAATATTTTTCTTATCTCAATAAAAAAACACCCTTGCAACTTTAGGCCAGCAAATTGCCAGACTCAGCGTCATGAAGTATTGCGTGATACCAGGTCTCGCGTTGTAACAAATTGCTACACAGCACTGCACGTATATGCCCATTCAGGAATCGGCAAACAAGGTAACGATGGAGTTTTTTCCGAGTTCACACTATTGTCATTGCTGAGCACACTGACCGAGTGAGGAGTCAGACACAAGTAAACAGAAGAGCTGCCAAATATCTATTCCGAAGCCGTTGGGGGAGCTCTATAGAGAAACTGCAAGAAAAAAGCGAAAAGCAAAGAAATGGCCAAAACTGCATAGCGCCCCTTTAACTAGGCACTGTAGTAACAATCATTACTCAAACAGAAATAATTAGTGTATTTGTATGTTGTTTTAGTTGTGCAACAGAAAACTCAGATTGGACATATAATCTAGCTAGCTGTCTTGATTTACCCTGCAGAGATCTGAGGAGCAGTTAATCACAGTCTTCATAAATCGACCAGAGTTTACCGCACATCCGGCCGGAAAGAGAATTTCCAGTGGTAACAGAGCAATCCAGGATGTGGAATTTCGTGGATATAGACTAGGCTTTGAATACACAGAGAATGTTTGTTAGTTGGATATATTTTTCTTTATGGAATTGTTTTAATGAAATAACAACCAAATTAGAATATTACATTTATGATTTAACATACTGTATGGACTCATGGTTACCATTTTGCATCACCCTTGGAAGAGAAACATGTATGTGGTATGTCGTGTGCCTGAAGGCACTCCATGCATACTTAAAATGTACATTTATCACAATCCTTGGGCAGATTGCTGGATTCTAGAGCAAAATAAGTAATAAATCACAAGTATTGACAGGTACACATGTAGTAGATCTCTATCTTGGGTAATTTTGCTTGCACTTTGGTTTACCAAATGAATTATTGATTTGCTTTAATTCACTGTGGAAGCATAAATAGCACTTCTTTTGTGACTGACACATAAGATACCGTAGATACTGACTGTATGATAAATTATTAACATTCTGGTTAAAGGAAACCTTGGAAGGTGATTAGTGGTCATAGTTGGCTGCAATTCTATTAAACTATTCATCTTTTTACTTTTAAATATTTGACTGGAACCTTCCGTTAGCTTTTCTTTTTTTTACTGAGTAAGTTTAAGGCTTTTCAGCTGGAGGATCCAGACTCATGACTGCACTGTATTGTATGATGCACTGCCAAACTGTCTATGAGGCAGATGTTGAGTCCCAAACAGCTACAAGCTGTGTCTGTTCCCTCACTCTGACTTAATCAAATACTATTATTACCTCCACCAAGGAGGTTATGTTTTTGGCTTGGTACGTATATCTTTTTGTTGCTTTGTTTGTCAGCAGGATTATGAAAAAAACGGCTTGCACGATTTTCACAACACTTGGTGGAAAGGGTGTAGCATACATCAAGGAAGAACCCATTACATTTTGGAGCAGAGCCAAATCATAGGGCAGATACACAAATTATTTTTCACTTTCAATAACACTGCGAGATAGGACATTTATGTGCTGTCGGAATAATCTTAAAAAATTATTTCCCGATCATGTTTCATGGCTCACTTGATCCATTTCCTTTGCTCTTTGTTGTCGCGCAAATACTGAAAACAGCTATCAACATGTTGTTTAAAGCAATAAAATACGAAACATCTTCTTTGTCACATCCATGTTGTTTCAACATTATGACTTAAAGCTTATTAACACAGCAAAGTCTGAAGAATAACTTCCGAGAAACTCCGAGAAATGGGACCGATGGAGGAGCATGTGAATGCACCACTTCCCTCGTCGCCAGTCTGCGCTCTCTAAATGCCAATCTAGTTCTTACTTTATTTATTCTTGTATGTCCACAGAATTCTCCTTACCATCAGTGCTCATGTCAGGTGTGGGTATCCACACATACACAAGGCCACAGTCTTTGTACAAATGCATCATGGTTTCCGGGGTCATGGCTTCCCTAGGGTTGCGCCTGCAGCCATTGGAGTTGTTCACCACATCCCACTCTGTCTGGAAGTTCATCACTGCAGTAATCCCCAATTCATGCTTCATCTTGATAGTCACATGTTCCACCTGTCGAGGGCAGCTGCCCAGCCAAATACGTGGCAGCACCCTGGGGGCAATAAACAAGGACGCATTAATCATTACTGTGTATGCAAGTCAATATTGAATGATATACTGTACATGCTGAACTTGTGAGGTTCATTAAATGACTGACTACCCACTAAGAAATTGTGAACAGGTAAATAATGTACAGGTGAAGATTATCAGATAACT
Organism: Etheostoma spectabile; assembly: GCF_008692095.1. NCBI lineage: Eukaryota > Metazoa > Chordata > Actinopteri > Perciformes > Percidae > Etheostoma > Etheostoma spectabile. The sequence continues at coordinate 11,235,192 of NC_045750.1, forward strand.
CAGGATCAGAATGGATCTGCTTTTCAAGAGCAGTGTTTAAATGAAGGAAAAAAGAAATGTGATGATGGAGTACAGCTGAACTGTAGCTGTAATAAAGGATAACATGGTTAAAAGAGTTTGAAGAGAGCATCAGACAGTGGAAGAAAAAAAAGATTCATCTCACAGTTTCTTTCTTCTACCTTCCTCCCTTTTCCCTCATAGCAGTGATGTTTCATTGACCTCTTGTCCTTCCTCCTCCTGACCACTGTGATCTGAGGCAGGCTCCATTTAGTGCTCATTAGTATGCATTAGGTTAATAACCAGAGGAGGTCAAACGTAAAAGGAAGGAAGGACACCGTCAATCCGTGATGTCCCAGAGTCACACTGCAGTGAAAGTCCCTGGTCTTGACTTGCTGTTATCAGATGACCTCTCCTTTAAAAAATAGAAGCTTTGATGTAGGTGAAACTCTCCTTTTTTCTACTAAAGAATTATACATGTGTTTGTTTTTCCTTTCACACACTATCAATATATTACAATTGGTCTAAAAAAACTGAGTTGTGTCAAAACAAATTTTGTATTAACCATCCGATAAGACTGACAGTTACTACTTACTTGCCATCTTTTACAGTAAAATGAAAATATGGGAATGGGAAAGTAGTTCCAGTAGTTACGTTTTCACTTAACCTAACAATGTAGGAATAATAAAGTATGTGTTCTTTGTCCCCACTGTTCCGTTGTTCCAAGTTAATTTTTATAAACTGACTCCTGTTCAGTTCAACAGTTATAAAACTCGTAACAAACATTTCTATGTATCCGTAAGGCCTCCTCTCACCTGAATGCTATTATGAAAGACGAGGCACCTGCTACACAGCGAGTTAAAGTCTCATTGAATCATATGATGAGTTATTGCAGAGGTTAATGTGTGTGATACTTGGGGCTACAAGGATACCAAGTCTGAGGGACTAATTTGAAAAAAGCTATTATTAGGAAAGATACAAGGGTACAGTGATTCTTACTGAACACAGGTCCTTGACATAAGTCTTGCAAGGTCTTCGGACACAAATTAAAACATGTCACCTGCCAAGCCTGCTCTTTCTTATGCAAGTTATGTACTCACTGACTTGGGGGTCGTGGGCTCATTTCTGCTATGCCTGGTATACCAGGGCACTGAGTGTGTGCCTTATTAAAGTAAGGCATGCATGTGTAGGTTGATGGAGTATATGATTGGTGTTGTGTGTGACTATTCGTTCATCAATTTAAGCCCAATTTACAGATTACATTGAAATATGAACATGCATCCTCCAAACCATCAATATAAATTGCTATCGTTGCAGCTAACCGACTCCTCACAGACATTACCATAAGACAAATACCTCATACTTAACATATGAGCTGATAACGCAACTGCTTGTGGTCTACTTTTTGAAAGGACATCATTTTTCAATTGACCGATTTATAACTAAATGGGAGAGAGCAAAGTTAAAAAGCAATGGAGTGAGCAGACCTAAGAGGGTGATTGCAGCTTTGTCTGATCTGAAAGAGAGGAACGACTTTCATCAAGAAAGGGCAGTGTGACATGACTGCCTTGCCCTTTTTGCAGGACACAGTACAGCTAATGGACTTCAGAATATCAAGGTGAATTGAGCACTCTGCCCTCTGCATACAGGAGGAGGAGGTAGTGAGGGTGGAGAGAATCAAATTCCTGAGAGCCTATATCATGGCAGATCTTGCATGGTCTGTAAACATCTCTTACCACGTCCAGGCCCAGCAGAGACTATACTTCCTTAGGAAGTTAAAAAGGTCCCACCCCCAACAGCAGCTGCTGGTAAACTTTTACTGTGCCACTAACGAGAGCCTCCTAGGCTACTGCTGAACAGTGTGGTAGTCATCTGGACTACAACGCCTCCTCTGAAGGACTTTTGCTCTGGCCGACTACAAAAGAAGGCCAGACCCATCCCATCCCATCCCACCCCACACACACACACACACACACACACACACACACACACACACACACACCCCTTAACCAACATTGTACTCACTTTATCTGTTTTTTGTACATATATTTTGCTTTAATTTTTATTTCCTGTTATTTACTATTATTTACTTTTTATTTACTTGAACTATTGAACCTTTTATTTATTATATTTACTATTTAGAATATAGATGAATCCACCAGCCTTACTAAAGAAGATTATTTATGTTTGAAAACCATAAGGAAGATAGGATAAGAGGAGCTGATGCGACCTTCAGTGTTGTTTGAGAAGATCCTTTTCAGGATGAAATTCACTGGCCCCAGGAGGCCTCATTAATTTTTCTATTTTATTAAAGGTGGTACACACATTGGATCTCATATTACAAAGCTTGAAAGCTTTCAACAAGCATCACATTTCATTAAAGTGTGGGAAAAAAAGTGATGGATCTCCATTTGTACCTGCTACAGGCTACAAGAGAGTTTGCAGGTTTAGGGCTATTTTTGTCACTACAAATTACAGACGTGAGAATATATGAACGTCAAGATGACTCACAAAGCAAAAGTTCAACATTTTGAAAAATATGTAAATATAAAAAATACTTAAACTCTGATTTCTTAAATCTTTTAGCTGAAACTCTAACTGTGAACTTCATGAAATTTATACATTAGCATAATTCCCATAGAAAATTATGCTGAGGGCTTTGGCTTTGCACTGTATTACCTGGAGAAATGAATGGCCTTCTGATCAGCCACACTAAAGTAAAAGTTGGTGGTGTGTTTCATCTCATCTGTGTGTCCTGTTTCCTCTATCCAGTGACCAATCGGATGGCAGTACACTCCATTCACCATGTTCCTCTCATCATAAGAACAACATCTGTCATGGCTTGGACCGTTGCCTGGTGACAAAAAGAAGACACCCTTTCTGCAGGTTAGTGACCAAATACCCATTTAAGGATGTTTTGGGGACACTGAATACTCATAAAGATGTTTTTTCTAAACAAATACATGTAGATGGTGTCTATATTTTACTTTGACGGACAAATGTACAACGTTGCGGGAACTCTGAAAAACAAAAGGAGAAAATGGGTTTCTTCTGATCATAACAACTAGTGGTGGAGAGTAGGGTTGGGCATTGAGAACCAGTAACAACTTGGAATTGTTTAAAAAATTACGATTCCAATGAAATTGTTTCTTTATTAGAAATGTTGGAAATTGTTTTGAATCTGATCATTGGTTCCACATTTAACACACACAAGTTTGGGTATGTACTCTCTGCTGCTGAATACTTTAATTTCACAAAGATTTATAAGGGAATATTACTAGTTTTTACCTCACAACAGTACATTCATCAAGGTAATTTGCAAATCATAAAACATAATTCATTTTTACAATAGACTCTATGTATACATATTTATATTACAAACAACCCAAGGCTATATAGATAAAAAAAAATTAGCTCAACTTTGAACCAGCTACCACATTAAATACTGCTTAATATGTGGATGCTTTAACAATAATAATCCAGTTAACACTAAATGGTGCCATTTTGCATTATGTCTTGACTGTATCTGATTGCAGATAATACATAAAACTGTTGTAATGATGTATTGTGAAACTGGATTTGCTGCTAACCCTAAAAGTCTCAGTAAAAATGCATTTCTTTAGGTAAGGCATGCGCACTGAAATCCATAAGCCGCCGAGCATTAAGATAAAACCAAGTGCCACTTTACCGCCATCATGTGGCGTTAGGGGCACATTACACAAAATGAACCAAACATGGCGGAGTTATATTTATCTTTTTCCTACAACGTCGACGACATTAAACCTGTGTCACGTCCCAAAAACAATAGCCTACGTTTGCACGTGGCTGAATCGGATGCACAGTGTTAATGTATAATACCTTCCCAGATATAAGTGCCTCGGAGTCTTTTGACGAACTTGAACCACAGTGTGTCTTCGAACGGCTCTGCCAGCTGCACGTCGCCGATCCACAGACACGGTTCATGGGTTGACAGGAGCTTCTGGGAGGCTCTCATCTCAACCGCTCCGCTCGGATCCCAGCTGCCCATTTCCGGACGCGAACCCAAAACAAAGACCTCTACATCCGAAGACTCTGGAGTTAGAATGACACCGAATTTGAATAACATTGTTTCAGCCTAACTAAATATGTCCTCAGTCGTTTATTATGGCGGGGTTTGGTTAAAATAGTATGAGGTCCGCGTGGCCCATTTACTGAATGGTGTTTTGGACAGTGTAGTTTGCAGCAAAGAGGTGATAGACAAATATGAAGTCGCACTCTGTCCGAATTAAAGCGCACCATTCCTCAGCCACATCAGGGCAAACTATGGTGTAATTCTAAATACTCAAAATACTTTAATTTACAAAAGTATTGTACTCAAATCCATAATAAGTAGTATTTCCATTTCCCGCCAGTTGGACTGCAGAGTATAGCAAAATTAGCCATCAAGTGCTCAGCACTCCTTCAATGGCCACTGTTGGAAATGGAATAGCATTCCAGGTGACTACCTCTTAGCTGGATAAACTCTTTTTTTGCTAACTACCATCTTACTACATAACTCCATTTAAGTTACTTCGTTGATTTTTATATAGTTTCAATATTATTCTAGAGAATAATAAAAATAACTGTTTACAATCCTCAGAGGATAGCCTGTATGTACATGTACTGTATGTGTACAGTATGTGTATAGGCTACATACATATATTACATTACCATTTGAATACATAGTATTCAAATGTTTTTTTCTACCTTGTTCAGCTTTGTTGTCCTTGTTTTTAGCCCTATGTCTATTTCTGTGTATTTACTTTAAGAGCAACACAAAGCCATAGTCAAATTCCTTACACTTACTTGGCCACTAAAGCCAACAATTTTGACTGGTACTGTATATGGTACTCTTGAATTACAGTGTGTTATATTAACAGGTGTTATTTAGGATACTACTATCATTAGGCGATGTGGTCTCGTAGAGTGTATCACAGTAGACTGTCCCCACTACCATTACATTTTGATGAATGTAACCTCTGCCTGCTACTGTCAAGTCAGTAAAAAGTGCTGCTTGTTGCTTAAAAATGTTGCTGTGTTGCTTAAAAAGTCATGGAGTAAAAACTATATGGAGGTTGCTGATCTGAACAACATTACTAGATTTGAAGTAGGAGAGAGGCCACATGGAGGTCATTAATTAACATAAGACCACTTTTATTTTGATTAAAAATAAATGACAAATGTATGAATACTATATCGTTTTTATTTATTTATTGTCCTCATGCTTGTGTGAGGAAAAAAACAGTACAGATATAAACCCAGAGTTATATTGCTGTCTTTGATTGCTGTTTCTGTTTTCAGGATTGATATGTTGATATTAATGTTATGCACTTGTAGAAGTCTGAAACATCATCAAAGCAGAAACGTACACAATGCAAACAACTTAAAATATAAAACCATTCACTTTCACAATGATTTAGCTTTTTTGGGCAAAAGCCTAATTGGTAACTAGTGGCCTGTGTAAATCAGTTGAGTTTCTGCTCAACATAGTAATGGAAGTCTATATGTTACCATTATATGGGCCCACTCATTGTGACACAACTAAAATATAGTCCTCTTGTCCCAGCACCTCACCTCACTAACTGTTTCTATCACCTATTGTATCAATAAATGCAAAGTGCAACACACCTCCCAGTCTGCAAGACAGTTGTTAGGAAATGCATGGACACAATCATCTCATGCACAATGGCTCCCTCAGACTCTCCTAAATAGCTACACTGTTCTGTATCTCAGCAGGGTTCAGATATGTGTAGGGTACTTCAAGCTGTGAGTTTCTGGTTGTAATTTCTTCACTGAGGTAAGACAACTCTGCTTGAAATTCCTTGATCATCTGCTTAGGGGCAGGCTCATCGAATCGGTCTTCAGGGTATATACCCATTGGAACCTGCCACATTGAAAAAACAAGACAGAAAATAAGAATGGTAAAAAAAGAAAGCATATTCAAATGTGGCCATGGTAGACCATAATTAACTTTCTTTACGTATTTATTAACACCATACTTACAACATCTGTGTATGTCTCTGAAAGCAGACGAGCCATTCCAACAAAGCTGACTGTCTCCCCAACATTAGGGAGGGTCTCCAAAATGGTGTTCATACTTGACTGCCCCTTGGTGGTTGGAGGAGGTTTGAGCAGCAGGAGCGAGCCATTGGGCACCCAGGAGTAGTAGTCAAACTAAAATTAAAGAACCTTCAATATGTATCAACTGTAATGGGAAACTAATTTAATAAACCATTTCTAATGTTAAACATTGGAAAAAAGGCATGGACATTTATCTAGGAAATAGAACCTTTGCACCATTGAAATGCTCAATTAATGCCCTGCCAAAGGGAAAAAGCAGGTTGCATATCTGCCAAATGTTTCAATACATTTGATTATTTGTTAAAACAAACTCAATACTTGATCAATACACATTTCTTTGTCCCAACTATGTACCTGTCCACTGTTGACTGCAGCATGTTGAGCCGTCACTGTGAAGATCACCATGGTGATGAACTTTATTACTTCCTCAACAGTATGAAAACCTTCTGGAAACCCTGTTGGCAGCACAACCATCAGTCATTGACGTTAAAGGCTACTATTAAGTCATAAATGTAATTTTATATAAAGTGTTCACAAATGACCTCAGAACATGGGTCACTTACCTGAGGCTTTGTTTCCGGAGAAGCCGTGTGTGAATATCTCACTGATCCATTCTTGCAGCTCAGTGTCCTTACACACCTCACCGTCTGAGGCATAATAGTACTCCACTACTGCCGTCACAAAGCTGGTAAACACAAAAAAAATGATTTAAAAAATGTACATTTGGTAAATACTTGAATTTGAATTAAGCTTGGGGCTGTGTAAACATTTTTAAACCAGTTTTTGCCAAGCCAAACACCAGACCGAACCGGTATACAGAATTTTAACACTAGGTGCTGCACATGACTCAGCCGCTTCCAAGTGAGACCGATTAAGGCCCATGAGAGTGTGGTGACTCCAGTCCACTAGTAGTATAAGTACTTTACTACATTAGAGCTATTATTGTTTACTTACATCCATGTACAGGACATACATTACAGCAGTCTTATTTCAGACCGCAGCAGGAAGCTCCGCTGCGCTCAAGCTTCAGAAATGTAGCTTGTGTGGGATGCCCTGCCGCACTAATTGATCAATAAGAGAGCTAAGCTACTAAAAAGCTATTTGATTCAGAAAACAGCAAGGTTATTAAGAAGAAGTTAAACTGGTTAGGCTACGCTAATGCCCAGCACTACCGGCAAAACAAGTTGGATTTAGTGTTGTGAAACAGTGGCTACAAATGCAGATTCAACTGGTTTGCGTACAAAATACGGTTAAACGTTGCAAAGTAAATAAACCTGTTGATGATGTTCCACAGCTTCAGGCCATCATCTCTGTAGTAGAAGTTGGGGATAGACTCCAGTCCTCGTGCTTTGATGTTCTCTGGCAGACAGTGGGAGCTGTAAGTCGTTTTAGAGAGAGCCCTTCTCATGAGCTTGGTCAGTCCATCATATCCAAGTGAACTCTACAAATGAATAATACACAAATATTTACAGGCCGGTTTTGTAAAGTAAAACATAAAAGTCAAAAATATCAAATGCTAAAACTTAGTTTTGCAGTGGGGCAATATAATTGGAATAGTCTGAATATTTAGAAATGTATATTTAAAAAAAACATACCTTACTTAAAGCCCCATCAGGCCCCAAAAGAGTTGTGCGGGCTATAGTGTTTATGAAGAGAGTGTCCCGGAAGTGTGGAAACAACATCTGTACAGACAGAGGGAAGAATTTTAAAAAAACAAAGTAAGATGCTTATTTGAACAAACAGGAAGCACATCTTGGGTGTGTCAATCATGAAAAGAAGCCACGAGCAAACAAAACTGTGAGAAGGTGTGGGAATGAGATGGAACAAAAAAACATACAGTAGGCGCTAAGGCTCAGAATATCCAAACTCAAAGAAGTGGAGCCTTGTGCTGGTCTTCCACTACATGTGTATGTAACCCACACCACCTTTTTTTATACTTTGTTCGTCATATTTATATATTCATTATGTATCTATTATTAACAATATGTTAAAGTGTGACTATGGTGAGATCAACATAAAATACAACCGTAGCTACAAAGTTATGTGGCGCCCTGGTTGCCTGGAGGTTAATTCCAACAACCCTGTTTAGAGTTTGACATTTATTGCATGGCATGCATTCCTTATCTCTCTAACCCTCATTTCCTGTCTCTGCTCTATTGACACTGTAATGAAGACATACTGGAAAACGCCCCCAGAAATACCTGAAAAATTATCAGCTCAGATCAAGGGAATTGAAAAAAGTGCACCAGTACTAGGACCTCTGCTGTGTAATTATACCTTGTAGAGGGGATGAATCACAGGGAAGCTGCGGAGAGCGGCAACAGCATAGACCTCTGCCAGAAAGTGGGTGTTCATGAGGTGATGGACTGCTTGATGATCCATGGAATCTGCATTTTTGATAAACATCTTGGCTAGAAGCCAGTCAGTCTCTGGGTCACTGGGCAGAAAGATGGGGTTCTGCTGAGAAGGTTGTTGATGCAACTGGAATGGGAGAAATACGTATTTAGTTTTTAGGTGATAAAAACGTGCAACAGGGTTTCTGAAAGCATGCTTATGTACTGTGGCATGTAATATGAGTATGTGATTAGAACTCTTTTACTTAAGTTCATACAGTAAATGCTGTCACGAAGAGTTAAATACCTGTATTGCAATTGGCATCAGTTTGTTTTCTGGGTTCGTGTAGAACAGACAGAGACCAGCAGTCACGGTCAGAGGTTCACCATTATAGGCTCTAGGGGATAGTCCATCCATCTTCTTCTGGTCATAGAGAAATATATTGCCTTTCTGTTTGGGAAGAAAAGATAGAAGAAAGAAGTGTTTAAGACCTCAAGAGGTATCACAGATATGTCATCAATCGAGGCAAGGATTACCACCCATTTTAAAGCCCCTATTATATTTATACCTCCATTTCCTTCTGCAGAGAGCTTCCCTCCTCCAGGAACGGCTTCACCATCTCCTCTGTGACTGGAAAGTTTGGGGGAAGCTCTGAGCAGCACTTGATCACATTGGGGTTGACTGCGTTCAGAAACTGGGATCCATAGAAGTCATCTTCTTTCCAGTGCTCTGCAACATACTCTGGAAGAAAAGCAATTGTAATGTCTTAAATGGTTTTCTTTCAGGTTTGAAACATGATGATCATGGTAATTTAACTAAAAACAAGACTGTTGGTTTGTTCCAGAAAGGCTTTTACTTTGTAGAAAAAGTAATCATTTCATGGACAACAACTAATCTAATGTGAGTAGACATTGTTAGGTCATTTTCATAGATTATGTTGCATCATTGATATTTGAGAAAAAGCAGAATACAATCAGAACCAATAAAATGGTACTATCCCACTGGGCTTCTGTTTTTAATAAATTATTGAACCTTTTTAAACCATTTTAAGCACAACATATTTCATATAAAAAGGCATATTCATAGTTATACAAGGAATGTTTTACAAAATATATAATTGTTGAAGTTAATTATTAGACATGTTTCTTGGGTTAGATTATCACATATTGACAAATGTTAAGCCCACAAGATTTGGTATGCACACGTTTCGAGAGACGACGATATGAGAAAACTAAAGGTGAAAATAAATCGAAACTATTTGCACTGCACAGAATGTGATTTACCCTTATTTGTTAAACATAAAAATGTTTTTTTCATGCAGTTTATCAAAGTGCTTTCTTATTAACATAATGTATCAGGTAGTATTGTAGAAAGAACTGTTGTTGCAGCTATTGTCTGCCAAATCTGGATATGCAGTTTCTTGTTATGAAACTATGAAAATGACGTTATGGTGAGTTATGCTGCTTAACTGAAAAATGGAAGATAAAAAACTACCTGATATTGCTGTCTTTTTCCACCAGAAGATCTTTTTCATGTCTTCAATCCTTTCCCATTTTTTAGTAGATCCAATTAGCCCCTTCAGCTTAAGTTCAATACCACTGAAGTAAGACAGGGTAGAAAAGAGAAACACAATACAGGCTTAAACAAAATATTGATATTCTTCAAATTTACTTTTTTCCTCAAAACACAGAGAATAGGACTATTTTGCAATCTGATTGTTTTCATCGTATATGTAGACCCACATTCTCCTTTTTGTGTAATCTAGTTCAGTTGATTTGGTCTTGGAGAAGCGGATCTCAGCTGGTAGCTCAGACACATTATTGTAATGGTTGATGTGAGGTAGTCCTTCAGCCATAATCTTCCATCTAAAGAAACAGCAAAAGTTACTGAAAAGCACTTCTCCAGGTAAACTTTTGAGACCTTAAAGTGCCCATGTTATGCTCATTTTCAGGTTCATAATTGTATTTTGAAGTTGTACCAGAATAGGTTTACATGGTTTTTATTTTCAAAAAACATATTTTTGTTGTGCTGCAGATCCTCTTTTCATCCTGTGTGTTTGGGGAGACTGAAGGCAGGACACATTCAGAAACCCGTATCTCACTCAAAACAGCATGAATACTTTTTTTCCCCAAGTTTGTATGCGTGTGAAAGCACCAAAGAGGAAAAATAACACCCCGAATCCCGGAAAAAGTGGTTTTTTTTTTTTCATAATATGGGCACTTTAACAGCAGCTCTAGCTACACACACAAAAACGTACTGGTAAGTGCTCTTGCTCATTATCAGCTCTTTTTTCCGGTGGTCAATCAACAAGGGATGATCCTCCTCAAAAACCTTCATGGCTGGAACATAAAAAGAACAGTTAAATGTTCATGACAAAACTAACGATTGCCAAAAACAAGTGATTTCTTCAAAGCTTAATATTAATGATCATAATCAACTATTCTGGGAATTTGAAGCAGACCTTTCCCTCCTCTCAGCTCCACCAGTTCTCCTCTGGAGATCCATCTGTAACAGGGGAAAAGAATGGCATCTCCTTCTGGAGTTTTCACCAATAATTTGGAGAAGTACCACTCATCGTCTTGGCTGAACAAAAACGGGTCTTTCTCCACTTTGACAAGCAGGAGCTTCCCCAAAGACAAACTGGTTTTCAAAGTGTAGGTCCCTGTCTGAAACAAGGATTTATGTAAATATAAACAAGGTAAGCAACAAGTGTTAACCAAGGTTGTTTTAGTTAAGTCCAACTGCAAATAAAATACAAAAAAAACCTCCCAAATAAAATATAGTACAGTTAAACATGTATGTTACGGTGTACACATTTAACTCAAAATATTTGGAAGCACATGATAGAGGCAAACATCTAAGGAGTGCCTAAACCCACCAAGACTGGACAGTCTTCTAAAAAAGTAATAAATTTAAAAAATGTAGTATATAAATTATTTTATAAATGACATTTTCTTTTAGAAAGATTAACCGAATTAAAGTAAACTATCCAAAAGATTAGTTCTATAAATTTGCTCTGTGTCTCACAGCACTTGAATTAGGGACTAAAATTTGAAGTGCTCACTAGATTGCCACATGCTGGTGCCATTTGTTCTGTATAATAAAGTGCAGTAATAAATTAAGG
>NC_045750.1:11246755-11248352 GCF_008692095.1 Etheostoma spectabile
GTACTCTAGTCATTAGACAAATTATACCCCGACATACAGTAAATGTACAGTATGCACAAACAAAACCCATTACATTGTCCCAGATCTAATTTGACAATCCCTTTATGATCAAAGTTCAGCGTGATTCAACTTACTGTCCCAGCTCTAAAGTCGGGGCCAAAGTTGTCCAACTCCGTTCTCTCACTCTGCCCTTCAGTTCCAAATAAGGTGACATATATGTTGTCCCATGTTCCTGCATGTTGCATGTCCCCTGTTGTTACATCTATATTGTACTCAGCCATGGTCACTCCGTGGAAATTATCTAGATAAAAGAAACAAAATAGAATCTCTAAATTGCAGCATGAATATCCAAATCTCTGCATAAGAAAACTTTATTAAAAGTATTTAATTTACTATAAGCTCTTCATATTTTTTCCAGACTCAAAATTTTAATCAGCAGGCTCCAAAACAAAAGCTTAATGCTTAAAGTGCTCATAGTATGCTTTTTGGCTTTTTTCCTTTTGCGTTCATCTCTTTTGTGCATTTTATAGGTTTACAAAAATGAAAAAGCCCAAAGTCCACCCCAAAGGGACTTACCATCTGTAACAGAAAACACTGTTCACCAACTGCTCCAAACAGATATTGTAGTCCAGCTTTAACTTTTGGAACAAACAGTTTCACTTTGTGACATGTGATACTACTTGCCTAGCTGCTAGCATGGCACGCCCTTGTGCTCTGCTTCTTATCGGCTAGTTGCCCTTACCTCGTTACTGCACGTGTGACTTCAAACACAGATTGAACAGAAGTGAGAGGCCTTAAGTCTGTAGCTAATATGATGTTTCTAAAAAATGAACCATGTAAACCTATTCTGGTACAACCTCTAAATACAATTATAAACCTGAAAATGAGCATACTATAAGCACTTTAACTTTATCTAGTGTTATTCTGCATACACTGTTACATGGACAGTGTTTTTTATCAACTATCATTAGAAAGTTCCTAGTACAATTTTGAAAGGAGGCTGTTACTTACCTCTTTGCCTTGTACGTAGCTGCAGGTCCAGGTTTTTCCTCTTTGTGGTGTTTGTTCTTGCCCTCAGTCTTTTATGTAGAAAGCCCCAAACTCTAACCTTGTTAGAAACTACCTCCCCTGGTGTGTGAACATTTACATAACAGGTCAGGTAACTCTAAAGAATTAGCCCCAGAGCAAAACTAAACCGTTTGACCCGGGAAAAAAACCTTAGTAAATATAAATGTTTCTAAATTGATCTAATCGGAAATGATGACTCAGTCTCTTGGAACGTTATAATTCTGCATTCATGTAGATTAACTGGTCACTTTAAAACCCATTGTGGACTGTAGTGCTATTGAACCGTTTGTACACCTACAGTAACGCTCACTGTTAGAACTGCCATTATTATCTGTAATAGTTGTTTATTGTATACATTCAAGCCCAAAATAACCGATCAATACTATTTTAAACCAAATAGAATGTGTCTCTACCAAGAGTGCACAATCCCTTAATGGTGTTACTTTAATAACAGCTCCAGCACCAATACTAGACCGCCACCCGTAACATTCCTCACAACCTGTCCTCACCTGCTTTTCTTGCCTAATCT
>NC_045750.1:11248362-11264059 GCF_008692095.1 Etheostoma spectabile
CAACCTTGTGACATTCTTCTTGGTTGCACAGCAAATGTCAAAGCAAAGTTTTTTTCGAACAAATTTTTAATATACACACATATACTCATGATTTGAAGACCACCCTTGCTGCTGTTGTACTTTTGACCAGTCCTGTATATAACCTAACACACCTAATGAAACAAAGTACATCGTCCATATCAATGAATCTTTACTTTCAGTATACGCTTACAGTGGCAGTTGCAGTACATGAATCATGGCTCAACGTTTGCAGTTACTTGGACAACACAGCTATGACAGCTTGTTTTCTACAGTACAAGAAAAAAAAATGATCTTGGTTAAATAGTGACACTGTTTTCTATTTCTATAGGGTTCAAGTATGTATAAGGCAGCTCGAGCTCAGAGTTCCTCTTGGTAATAGCCACACTGAGGGAGGACAGCTCTGCTTGAAAATCCTCGATCAGACTGCAGGCTCTTTGAAGCGTTGCTCGGGATAAGTACCCAGAGGTACCTGACAAAGGCAAAACCAAAATATCATGTTAGGGAATTGCAATCTATGAAAGGGAGAATTGCAAGTCCAATACCTATGTCCATTTTGATTGGGAAAACACATCAAACTTACAAAATCATACTTCCTGCTGAGCTGCCACACAATGGACATAGTAAGTCCTGCAAATGCTTTATTTGGTAGAGTCGTCAAGATGTCCTCCATGCTTGACTGTCCCTTTGTTGTTGGAGGAGCTTGGTATAACAGCAGTGGAGCATTGGAAATCCAACTTAGAAAATCCAACTTTAGAAGACATACAGCAGCCATTAAAACACAATCACTATTGACCTTAAGCTGTACAATTAAAAGGAATAGCTTGACATTGATCAATTATTCTAATCTACTGTATCTAAGGCATTTGGTTTCTTGCCGGGAGTTGGATCACATGATTGATACCGTGCTCATTTCTGTATGCTACATACCTGTGTAGCTGGCCGTGCTGAGTAAGTTACTTTAACAATTGAATCATTACTCATGACATGTTACTCTTAATTTATAATTCCTTATTCTGTAGAGAGAGAAAAAAAAAGTAAAGTTCCTTTACTCAGCCCAGCAACAAGCCTCCACATCCACACATTTCATCGTCTGTATTAAGCACGTGTAGAAATAGTATACAAAACATTAGCTAAGTTTCCATCCACTTGTCAATAGAATTATCTGAAGGGTTTATAAAAAAAAAGAAAAAGCTGGTGAACGTGTGTTTCCATCCAACGGCTTTAAAGCAATGAAAAACCTGTGCGTAATGACGTCACATGCTGTTTTGCGATCAAATTGTTATATAAAAATTGATAGCAGACATTTTAAGATGTTTCCATTCATTTTCGCACTGAATCGCAAACACAACATTCAAGCAAACATTTAAGAACAAAGTTTCTCTAGAAAAAAAAATAACGGATCGCAGTGTCTAACAAACGATCAATGTTGCACACGTTGCAATAGTGCTTATATGCCAGCTGATAGCGACATAGCAAGCTAGAATTAGAAAACACAGACGCTATCAACACATCACTATGATGATGCAGATGCAACTTGTCTTTTATTTTCCCTCCGGCACCGCTGCGAGACTTTTGAGACGTCTCGCTGTTTGAGTGCCTTCCATTTACTTTGGAGGACATCCCACGGCTTGTCCTAACCTTTGCGAGTTCCTGATAAATTCAAAAAGGTCTCGTCTCCTCGTCCGTCCACTTCCATCTGTCTTTGTCTGTGTTAACCGCCCTGTGTGCAGTCAGAGAGGAAATACTGGGCGGAAATTAAAATTTAGTTTTGTGGCAAGTTACAACTATAAAAAATGACCCAAAACTTAAATCGCAATGCAAGATTTGGCAAATAACGTTTATCGCATAAGCTGTTAATCAATCAAGATAAAATCCGATGAGACCGAACGCATTTCCTGAGTCGATATTCCATCGAATTTTACTCTTTCCATAAAGGCATTTTTCATTTGATATCACTTAATTAGGATAAAAACGTACGGATGGAAACGCTTTTGTGGTTTAACAAGCAGTCAGCTTATGTTGAAGACTTTGCTCATCCCAATCCCAGAAACTGCACAGGTCCAGTTCACACACTATCCAACTCAAAACTAGCCTAGCCTGAAGCTTACCAGTCAATAATGTTAGTGGTCTTGCCAAGATCACACCACATGTAATTAAGACAATTGGAGTCTTGATTATATGCCAACTCTCCGTAAGAAATTGGGATTAATAACTAATGTAATTCATTTTGGACAGAGCCATGCTAACAGTTTCTTATTGTTGTGCAAGATAACCAGCTTCAGCTTTATGTTTACCATACAAACAAGTGTTATCGCTCTTCTCATCCAACTCTGCAAGAGAGCAAATAAATGCATTTCCCAAAATGTTAACTAGGACGCTTTTTTATTTTAACTTAAATGTTGAATTTTTAGCAATACAAAAAGGTTTACCTGTGCACCGTTTACAGCAGCATGCTGAACTGATGACGTGAAGATCACCATAGTGACAAACTTGATAAGTTCCTCCACAGTTTGAAGGGATTCCTGTCAGGAATGTTGATGTTAAAAGAAATCCACTACTATACAAACATAAAGCCAATCCCTAACAACAAAGCATTGCCCAGTTTTTTGTACAATTTGCTATCTAAAAATGTTAAGGTCCATAATTTCTATTCTCATCCTTTACCTTCCCATTTTAAGCAAGTTTTAAGTCTGTAGGTTTAAGTGCAAATCATGTGACACCATTTTTGCCATCCATCTTCAATCTATCCCCTCTTGATAATTCAAGATAATTTCATAGCTAAAAAAAAAAAATGATATTAGGCCCGTCTTTTGGATAAAGGAACACATATTTATGCAAGCAGAGGAGAATATACCCGACCAATAGACAAGTGAGATACCTGAGTCACCATTTCCCAGAAATCCATAGTAGAAGATCTCATTGATCCATTCCTGGAGCTCAGAATCTGCAGACACTTCACTGTCAGATGGATAAAAATATGCCACCATTGCCTTGACAAAGCTGAGGACAACAATAGGTGTTTCAGCATCAAAATGTTTTATACATTATATTGAAGTTGAATTATGCTTGACAATAGCCATTGAGGGCTTTACAACATGCTGACTAGACAGGTTGTGATAACAGATTCTTAAACCATATCTAGTTTGAGTATTTGTTTCCCCATTAATTTGTATCTAATGTGCCAAACATTTGATCCTCAGTTCATGAAAGTGGGTCGACTGCCTGCCAGACTATAGCCGCGAAGTTCCACTTCCGGATGCATGTCTTTTCAACGTTGTCCCTTTCTTTGTGTTGGAATTTTAAACTCCAGTCGATTTCTGAGGACTATGGTTAACTGCCCCCTCAGATCTCTGCAGGGTAAATCCAGACAGCTAGTTAGACTATCTGTCCAATCTGAGTCCTCTCTCGCACGACTAAAACATTTGAACTTACACGTTCCAAATATTGCCGCCCATGTCGATTGCAATTGGTTTAAAGAAATGCCAATAAACCAGAGCACGTTTTTCTCCCATCCCAGAATGCTGTGTGGACAGCCAGACCCTCCTCTGCAGCATGTAGAGGATGGTCTGGCAAAGTGAGACTAACTGCCAGCAGGCAGAAATTTACCTGTTGATGATGCTCCATAATCTCAGTGCATCATCTCTGTAATAAAAGGTACTGACTCAATTCCTCTAGTAGCAATGTTTTCAGGCAGGCAGAGGGAGGTGTATGTTGTTTTGGAGAGCCCCCTTCTAATCAGTTCTGTTACTCCGTCTGCTCCAAGTGAAGACTGAAAAATAACAGGCAGTTTTATTTAGGTTTTATTTGGTATAGTATTCAGTATAAAATACACTAATGTGGTCTTGTTATAACATTTTCAAACTACAGACACATCAATTCAAATTACACTATAGCATGTTACTGGTCATGATCATATTTAAATCAATTTATGTCAATTTCTAAAATATATAAAGTTTTTTTTAAATAGTCACATTTCCAAGAAATCTACCAGGCCCATAAAGACGAGCACGAGAACGGATGTTTATATGGAGGGTATGTCGATGATGGGGGATCAGCAGCTGTTAACCGAAAAAAAAAAAAAAAAAAAAAAAAGGGACACTGGTGACAATCATGAATATTGAACAAAGTTAAGAACAATCTTTGCCAGCAACACTTCACTCAAAACTCTTGCAATGGGATCCCTCCAGCCACGGAACCAAAGCTGACCAGTTTGTGTGTGTGTGTGTGGTGTGTGTGGGGGGGGGGGGGGGATGGCCCCTCCCCTACTTTCTATTGCTCTAATTCTGGCGCAACCACACCCGTTTCCCAACTTGACCTTCCATTTTGATCGCAACTACACACTTGCAAAGTTTTGTGACTACATGCTGAACTATTTTCACAGTGAAAAAATCTGGCAAACTGTTTCAAATTTAAAAACTGCTTCTGTGTTACTTACACAGCTGCAACAGCGCTAATACTTGGGACTAAATGTGTGTGTGTGTTATGGCAAAATGTTGTCTTACACACCTACCACTGCCGTTGCCCCCTTCCCCCCACACACTTAATGCCCCTGGTGTAATTTGGCGTCTTCAGGACCACATTAAGCCATGATGACTCAAAAAATAAAGTACTACCTTGTAGAGGGGGTGAATCATTGGGAGGTTGCGAAGTGTTGCCATTGTATAAACTTCTGCTAGTAGATGAGTTTCCTGCAAATGACTGATCAATTGGTTATAGAGGACATCTGCATTCCTCACATATATTTTGGCTAGCAGCCAGTCAGACTTCAAGTCGCTAGGCAGAAAAATCGGGGTCTCCTCGGAGGGCTGCTGAGGTAGGAGGCATATTTCATTTTGCAGAAGGTGATGAGAAAAAAAATAAAAAAATAAAAAAATGTGAGAAGTAATTCATGAGATATAAAAGAAACCTGAATTGCAATGGGCAGCAGTTTCTTTTCTGTATGTAGGTACAGCAGGCAGAGAGCAGCAGTCAGTGCTACCGGTTTACCATCAATAACTCTCGTAGGTAGACCATCCATGATCTTGTAATCATTAATGAATATATTGCCTTTCTATAAAATTGAAATTACTATTGTTTAGGCCTTGTATAAAAAGGAAAAACATTTCTTTAAAATATCTAAAAAACATCACAAAAATCGTGCTTATTGTACCTTCATCTCTTCAGTCAAAGAGACTTCGTTGGCCAGAAAAGGTTTGACCATTTCCTCAGTTACAGGGAAGTTGGAGGGCAGCTCTGAGCAGCGTTTGATCATAAAGAGGTTGGCTCCATTAAGCAGCTGGTATCCAAAAAAGTCATCATCTTTCCAGTGCGCCGATACATACTCTGGGACATAAAGAATCTGTTTTTACAGAGGTGTTTCACAGAGAAGTAAACATGCTACTTCAAGAGCCCACCTGAGAAGGGTGTCTTTTTGAACCATGAGACCACCTTCATGGCCTCAAAGCTTTCAAAGTGCTCAGAAGAATCGTTTAGACCTTTCAGTTTGAGCTCTGCCGATCTGGATAAAGCAGTTGTTTTTACTTTTGTTCATTGCACTAGTTATTGGTTATATTGTTCAGCATGTAATGGAAGGAGTAGTATGATTGGAATGCTTACATTGCTTCTGATGTGTTTCCAAACTCAAAGGCCTTCGAGGATGAGAAGCTGATTTCTACAGGAATAGTTTTTGGATCATCAATGTTTAAGACACATGACAATCCTTCTGCATACTTATCCCATCTGTGGAGGAAAACAGAAAAATTAAGACATCCCAAAAAAAATTATAAATCTCAATAACGTTATACTTTTAATTGATATTGATGGACAACTCACTAGTACATTAATTTTTGTTTGACCAATTCCTTTTTTTCTACTAGTCGAGGATGGAGATCTTCAAATGCTTTTGTAGCTGTGTGGATAACAGCCCAGGGATGGATTTAAAACAAAAACAAAAAAAACAAACAATGCACACACCGAAACAAAATTTAATTTCATACAAACGTGACCAAAGCAATATTGCATCATTTTTAGCCTTCACGTAGCCCCTGTGACACTTCAAATGCTTAACATTTATAGAACATGACTCCTTACAAGTGGGAATATACTTCACTGACCTCCCCCCCTCTCAACACAAATCCCCCCCTGGACAGCCAACTGTGACAAGGGAATAGAATTTCATCCTCCTCAGGTGTCTTCACCACGATCTTGGAGCAGAACCAATCCTTTTCTGGGGATTCATGGAATGGATCCCTTTCCAACTTGAGGAGGAGAAGACATCCTAAAGAAAGAAGTGTCGCCACAGAACAAGTTCCCACCTGTGGTTGGAGAGGTTGATGCAAGCAGAAATATTAGCATATACCAAATGGCTCAATATTAATATATGTGCATATATATTATGCCAAACCAATCCATTCCCATACGGAAGTTTTTGTACAGTTATCACATCAAGCACAAAAAAAAAAAAAAAAAAAAATGCAAATTAAGGACTGATCTTTTAAAATTTGCACCAGACCTCACTTAAAAAAAAAAAAAAAATTGCAACAACTGCAATTATTGCGGTTTACAACTTAAATTTCCAGTTTTCTCATCCAGTCCAAAACCGGTCCGCAGAGTGTGCTCAGATTGCCTCTCAGTGCCGATCAGGGTAACATACAAGTTATCAAATGTGCCCGTTTGCAGCGTGCTTCCTGTTGTCACTTCCAGAGTGTACTCAGCCATAGTGCCTGACTAGCTACAACAACTGAAACAAGAAATAGCAAAAATAACCAACACTGGTTACACACGGTTAATAGGTTTTCTCGACCCTCAAACTGTCAAATATGTTGGCATCAAAAATGCACAAACATCATGTTTCTATTCTTGGTAGACAGATGAAGCTCAATGACGAGAGAACACATATGAACCACTAATGGCGTCTAGCAGGAATCCCAGCACCAGTTATCACAGGTGTTGGACATTACCTAATTAAAAGAGTACTGACACCTCGGAGTGTTTCTCATCTAGGAGTGATCAGTCCATCAAAAGGTAAGATTTGGACTTAAAAATGTCAAAACAGTAATAATTTAATTTTGCTCTTATTCTCACAATTAAAAATAAGTGCCATAGTAATGTTAAGCTGTTCTCAGCACCCACATTATTTAAGAGGTAAGTTCTGTTCATTATGAGAGCAACATCCCTACCAACCACTTACATGTAATTACTCAGGGTGTCAACATGGCTTAGGAGTTAAGATGCTGAACATGAACTGCAACATTGCTGATTGGAATACATCAAATTATGTATGTATGTATCTATCTATAATTCATCTCGAGCTTTGCAGAAAGAGTAAACATTTACCTGTGCTGTCAGGTTGCCAGAAAACTCTACTCATGCCATGTACAGTATATTACCATCTCTACAGTCTGGAAGGTATGACTTGCATGGGCAAATGTATTATTGAATGTTGGGTTACTTAATATCTCAATCTTTGGTTCTTTGATAACAGTGTATGGTGTTTCAGTACATATGGGAACCGCTTCTCTATGACCAACTACGCTCCACTGACACATCTGTCTGTGTCAAACCAGGCTCAGGGGTTGCCATTCTAGACCAACTACCTTCTATGTCTATCCAAGGGTGTAAGCTTTGGTGAAACTAATCAATATACTATTTAGGATCATCATATCATCAATTATATTATTCATAGAAATTTTTAAAAAGTCAACATAAGTTATCAAATGCAGAGGTTCTATAAAATGTTGTACTTTTGTTTGTATTTGAATCTAGTAATTTCAATTTTTCCAAAACGGGAAAAAGGTTGAATTTAAAAGGCAGATAAGATATTTTCCTTTTATTCAGGCACCTATGGATAATTTTATATTGAATAACTAAGAAGAACTTTAAAGACCAACAAATACATAAAAGGCTGTAAAGACTTTATTAAATGGTAGCAAATCACATGCGTTATCGGGCTATCCCCATTTTAAAATTAATCTGTTAAGACTTACAAACCGAGACAACAGACTTTCATAGGTTGACACCCGCTATAGTGATCAGAAAGACTAGATCCTTTAGGGTCACATATCAACAAGAGGAAGTGGCAAATCTTTATTAAAGTGCTGGCATAACTTCTGACACACAGAAATAATGCAATATAACCAACAAACTGCTTTTTCCCCATGGCTACTGCTAAAAGGCAAGATAGTGAACACATTTATACAGTATATCACATTGAATAATAATATGATAAATAATAAATATATTGTGCATATTTGTCTTCAAGAAAATATATTTTAGTGTTTCAGAATAAGGACGCATTTTTAGCACAAATCCATGCAAAGCTAAATGCTTAATATGTTTCTTTTCTCCACATATGGGCCACCCACAACAACAGACCTTCATTGTGGCAGGTAAGGTGTTTTTTCATTAAGGCTTCTTCATAATCTACTGGAATACAGGAGAAGTTATTTGCTTCTCGTGCAGCTACAGTACGAGAGATCAGCGTTGTTTGGTCAGGTGTTTATGTGACGCAGGACGCGACGCAGCGATTGTCCATCTCGTGCAGTACACATGGCAGGAAGGGGAATAGGCTCGGTCTTGTGCTCCACTATGTTCAAGTGGCACTTCTTCAGATGGTCCGACATGCTGGGGAGATTAGTGAAACCCCACGACAACACAGGGCTGAAGGCAGTGCTGAATCTCCACACCTGCATTAGTAAATAAAAAAAGATATCAGAAAGAAGAGGGCATTGGAGATCAACACGTTTAGAGGGGGCTCCTATTGATTTGTTAAATGCCATTTGTTAAAGTCATGTGTGAAAGCACACCCAAATCCTAAAATGTCCTTCTAGATCACTGCTTACAGAAATGTACAAAATGTTTAATTCCAAACATACATTTTAAGCTTGGGGGGCACTACTTCACAAAAAAATCTCTTTAAAACAGCATTGTAATAGTTATTCTTTGTGTGCTGTTAAACATATGGGCAGTTATTTTCATTGTGCACATAATATTCATTCATCAGCTATTTGGAATGTTGCCTCTTGCAAAAGCTAATGCATCTTTGTAACTGTTTTGAAGAGATTCATGCATTACAAAAATCCAGGAAAAACATTGACATACAGTAAGTTTACAATACAGGGTACACGTTTGCAACTCACCCTATTTTTGATCTGCCATGACACAGTGCCAGGGGAACCAGGGCGTTGTCTTTGCTCCCACTGCAGCTCCACTATGCCCCTGGTCTGGAGGAGACTGGCACACACCTCCCTCATAGTCCGTGATACCAGTGACAGCTGGCACAGGCTGAAACTGTCCAGGAACCCAGCTATGTGCCACAGTATCTCAATGGGAAGACCACTAAATTGGTCAGACTGGTAGTCACTTGAAAGTTTTGCCCTTGGGCAAGGCTGAACCCCGAAGGACCTGAGGTGCCTGTCATGAACCACTTTGGCCCCTTGGGTGGATGGGTAAAACCTCCGCTGAGAAAATGTGCAGCCATAATATGCCAGCGGGCAGCGGTGCTCCATCCAGCCATTGAGACCAGCGTGAATGTCACCGTGGACATTTGTGAAATGGGAAGAAAACTGGTCCCGGCGCAATGACTGACCACAGACAAAAGGGAACATGTGCTGGTAGCGGGGGTTAGGAGGGAGGTAGCGGTTATGTGGGACTGCCTCGACCTCCAGAGCTTCCAGGACAAGGCCGAGGCGGAGAGTGCGGAAAGGGCTTGGGTAGCAAAATTGGGGGGCAGCGTGGTCGCAAGCAGATGCAGAGGCAATGTCCCCCACTCTAGTGTTGGTTAGCAAGATTGCTGCAGGAAAAGTGAAAGTCTGTGTGCCAAAGTCAACACGGTAGCCATCAACATAGACTGTGTCAGAGATCTTTCTACACTCTCGGGACTCCTCTAAACAGAAGAGCAGTGCTGCTGTGATCAGATCAATTTCTCCGAGACCCATAGGGTCATCATCCTGTTCCAGATCCGAGGTATCTACGGCTTTGTCCTCCATTTTGGGTCGCAATCTATAAAGTGACCTGTTTGGGATGTAAACTATCCGTCCATTAGATAATGAACATTGGCCCTGGCCCCTTAAAAAATGGTAGTTGTGTAACTTATGCTCAGGGTCATGGCTTTCTAAAATAACTAGCCCCTTATCTTCCAGGACCACATGACCAGCCCTCTGTGTCACACCCTGGCTGACATGCGCTGGAGATGCCAGTAGAGGGGTAACTGGCTCCTGAGAAACCCCAGCATTCATGTCATCGTGTACCTCACCAGGGCAGGCTGTCTCCAGACAGGCCTCCATTGCTTCTGACAGTGATCCATTTGTTGTTTTTATAATCTTTAGATCTGGTCCTTTCAGAGCCCCATTTTCTCTCAGACAACTAGAACAAACACTCTGCTCCTCCATCTCTCTATTATTCAAACCATCAGCTACAGGCATTTGGTCTTCCAGTCTAGTCTTAAGGTCTCCATTGCTGCTCTGTTTACTCTTCTGCATAGCTTCTCCTCTGTTCACACACTCTGTGCTGCTGTCAACAGAGTTGGCACTACTGACAAAGTCCAACGCAGCAACTAAGCTTCTTGCAGTCTCCACTGTGGCCTCGTAGAGTTTACCGAAGTGCTCCTCGTTCAAACCATTAATTCCACAGGCAATTCTCTCCTTTGCTGAGCCTGGTGGGGGGGGGTTTGGCTCATGTGAGGATATTGACTGTATAGGTGACTCAATAATGGTGGAGGCCTCAGAGGCAGATGTAAGCAAAGCTGAATCTGTTGCCCTGTTCTCCTTAGTAACAGGGACAAGTGGCTCTCCTTCAGCAGTTGGAGCCATGGCACTCACCTTGAGGGACTCGAGTAGTGTACGCTGGTCCTGAAGAGCAAGTGCCATGTCCAGCTGCTCCACCTCCTCCACCCCGCGGCTCAGGTTCTCATAGGAAGTATAGTCCAGGCAGCTAACTGGCCATCTGTTCCACTCCATAGTGCAGCACACCACTCCAGCTGGACACACTTCAAGGTGTGCATACATTTGATTGCGCACGAGGGTGGAGGGGCAACCATAGCCACTGTTTAGGCAGGGTACTCTCATCAGTGGGCACATAAGGTGATGCTCATCAACTTTGCAGGAGTGAAATACAGCCCCACACACCAGAGGACAGGTTATAAGATCACAAGAAATGCCTGGTTGAGGTCTGACCATGCATCTCTGATTTACACAGGACATACAGTGACCATGGCCCTCCTCCATCTTCAGACCTCAAGGGGTGGAAAAGCTTTTGAGGGTGACTGTGAGAAAATCCGCTGTCCTGCCAAATAAGCAGAAAGAGAAAATAATGTCAGTGTATTAGAGATGTGATTAGGCAATACAAAACAAGCAGGCAAATACAGGAAGAAAGATCCAAAACTTGTTACAAGGTGGAGCCTGCAAATCTGGAGAAAGATTGCTGTTAATCTTTTGCCATTTGTGGTAGAAGTAATTTAACACCTAACATCCTACTCATATAAATACATTAGCAAAGTCTGTACAATAGCACTACCAAACAAACTAAATTGTGAACCTAAATTGTCTAAGACGCTGGTGTTGGTCTCTCGCCATGTCCAAAACCTGCACAACGACAATGAAACAGCACCCCACACGATTGTGGAAGCTAAGTGCAGTGCACCTAAAAGGCTGTCTCATCCAAATACCTTATTAGGAAGCTTCCCAGCACGGTCTCACGGAGGTCAAAATCTTTCCTTTCTTACATTATTAGGAATGTAAGAAAGAAATTATTAGGAAGTCATGAGCCAGCTCCAGAAAGACCTTAGAAAAATATAATCCAGTATTAAATATTTGGAAAAATAGATTTTGCTATCTCTTTGTGAAGTTAAATTGGCAGGGATGGTTAATTGACTTTTGATCGTTTATACATTCATTGTGTATTTTCCTATAGTTATTATGCAAATGCATAGTATAAGTTCTTACACTAACTGCAAAAAATGGTCTAAAAATATGTATACAATGCATATTATATGAAATTAAAACAAGTATTCGAACAAGTGCCCGAAGAACTCGGACATGACATTAGTTGCAACATGCTTGCCATTGTATTTTGATATTTTTTTGAGATGACTGAGTACTGAGATAATGTTATACAACTGAGATGCTCATCAATGATAGCAGTGCTAAAGTAACTTGGCAGCGTCCGTCTGTTTCCATTAATAACTAATATATGAATATACGTAAATGCAAATTTGAAAAGAATAACGTCTATTACTTCAAAGTCTTTGGCTAGATTTATAAATGCAGCTTGCGTAAACAATAACTGTACATCATGTAACTACTCACTGAGCCATAAATCATACATTTTACCGTAACTAACGTTATAACTTTAACTGTGGTGCCATGCCAGCTTCGGTTAAATGAGTTTTATCAGTTCATCTTAACAAGTGGCCCAAATAATGCGCATACACTGTTGACACAGAGGCAGCTTCCTGCCAGGAATACACAGTAAGTTGTTGTAGCTAACGTTAGTTAGTGTTCCTTTACTCACTACAAACACCACTGTAACAAACCGACGATGACTAGCTTTAGAATATGTACAGTAAAGATACACCCCTGTACTGCAAGCCAGTTGGCTGTCAATTTTTTCCGCAATTGAATCCACTTGTTTTTGTAAAAATGGAAAGCAAACATACCCTGACCGGCTAATGTTGGCTAACAACAGCTAGCCAGCTCGGAAGTTCACAACAAGCTAACTTAGCAAGATAATGTTGGCTTGGCACCATAGACTGTATATTGCTATTTACAGTCAGTGGTTAGCACGCGAGTAGCTTCTCACCTTATCGTTGTGTTGGTAGGAAAACGTACGATACAACTGTTACTGTATAGAATACTGTAGTTGCCTTTCTGACAAACTGCTAATGATAGCTAACTACAATCCTTGTCACTCCACCTCCCCTTTTTTTCTGTTCAAAACTTTATTGAAAAAACACGTTATCCGTTACATTTATCATTACAATTGGCATGAACAGTAAAGGGAAAAAATAGAATGAAATATCTTTGTGTAGATAGACACCGCTTTGTAATTTAAAAAAAGCAAAAATGTAAAGTCTGGAAAAAATAAAATGTTTTAATAAATTATTCACCACAGACTGTATAAAACATTGTGTAATATTACCCCAAAGATCAAATCGTTTACACTGTAATTAATTGGTGAGTCCTTTCATTTAAAATGCATTTGATACCTTCAATTAATAATTTGAAATTGAAAAAAAGAGATTGTATTTTGTGCAGTTCATTTCGAATATATCTATTTCTTCATTTCTAGTATTTGCGACATTTTTACCACCCATAAATAAACGGAACCATCCTAAATACATTCGCAAAGAGACGCATCAGGACAGTTAAGATACATTTATGGTATGGTAGCTGAATTTAAAAGTAAGCTCTATGCGTCCATAAATGATAAATAAATCAGACACAAAACAACTCAAAGAAATAATTATTTTTAGACCGTATTATTGCCTACACACTATACAGCCTTTTGCTTTCTTTTTGCAGTGACCAGTCACAAACAGGAGAGGTCACTGTTATACTATTTTTGCCAAGCGGCCTCCCAGCTAGACTGTGCCTCATTTCATTGTCGTTAACTGAGGGAGAGACGCCACGTTTCGAGGTCGGGGTCACCTGCAAAACAGCACCCCTGCAGCTGGAGGCGCTGACTCATCACACATCAGCAGGACAGTGCTTAGCAGTACCGGGTACACTTGTCATGAGGTGTTGAAACAAACCCGTGCAGTCAGTGGGAGGGTGCAAAATGTAAATATAGTCAAAATAAAAAAATGAGTCAGAATTTGCAATGTCTTTTCCTATTAAAAGTTTTATACTGTTTAGTTGAGTAGGCAAATAAAAATTCCCAGTTGTTTAAGTTGTTTATTAATATCATGATTAAGATATTTATATATCACATTTTTAGTTTTAAAGGCCAGTTATATCATGGATCAGGATACTATGCATCCTATTAAAGTTCCCTTGGCCTTTGGAATTAGAATAGCCCCACATCATCACATACTATTCACCATACCTAGAGATTGGCATGGTTTGATTTTAGTTAGTCTAAAAGCTGGTTTGATTTGCACTGAGAGATTATTTTATGGAAAGTTCCCCATGCCTATGTGATGATGTGGGGCTATTCTAATTCCACAGGTCAAGGGAATCAGGATGCATAGTATCCTGATCCATGAAATAACTGGCCTTTGGAAATAAAAATGTGCCTGCTTCTATGGGAATTTAACATAGGGATGTGTATACTTATGCCCAATGTCTTTTAAGGAGGAACATTTATTTATTCACAATAAATTATTAATTCACACAAAAAATTGTTCTCCTTAAAGGTTGGATTTTTTTGTAATTTTTTTAATTAAGGCATTAAGACCAATTTCCAAAAGACACATTTTTAATTCCTCTTTTTAGTCAACTTTAGCATGGGTTAGTACATTTATGAGCACCACTGTATGCTGTATTATAATCTATGTTTAATGGATTTTGAATGAGAACAAAATGCAAACATAGTGATTGTTTGAGATGTTTTCTGTTCAATTTGTGAATACAATTAACCATGAATCCAAGAATGATGTTATGCAAACATTTTTGTTTCAATGGTTTATACTGCTACAGCTGAGGTTTACTTATCTAGAGATGCCTGGCAACCATAAAACAATCTCATACTTAAGTCCTACTGTTAAGGCCAGCAATGGAAGCGAGAGAGTAAGAGACCACCAAAAGGCCTACCATGACAAGACCAGACTCACACACACACACACACACACACACACACACACACACACACACACACACCATGCTTTTCCTATTCCCTTGCAAGTTTAATGTTACATGTTAGACAACTAACCAAATATTTATATTATTTGTGCGGTTGTCATTGTCTGGAAAAGGCAATTAATCCCACGTTGATAAAAATGTCAAATGTTGCAGAAAAAGTGCCAACTTTCCTGTTTTCCCTGAGTTGCACAAAGGAAGGTCTACGATGAAAAATATGCTTGGCAAAAGATTGATTGATGGGGTTTATGTTTTGAGGAAGAAGAAATGTGAGTTAAATTTTTAGATCATCCAGTATTTCACAACCGTGACATCAACATTAGAGAGTAAAAGGTAGAAACACTCCAAAGCCTAAAAACACAATAAAGCATTACAATACCAACAGATATTTAATAACATTTCGTAAATGAATAATTATATAATTGACCGGTTTATGTGGAGCAATACTACATCATCACAATAATAATAATGCCCAAGTCATAGCTGGAAAGCCTGGCGGTCAACCCACGCAGATTGCAGTCCTAGAATAAACCGAGCACCACCGTCGCCCTTTGCCCTGAAGTGTGGCTGCAGCATCCAAGATCATGTCTCTTCTTCTCAAAGATGTCACTTTTATTCAGGGTCAATAGCAGATGCTCGCACCCGAAGCCCCGGGCACCAGCAGTGGCAGCGTCACAGATCTTCCTATAAGTTTATTTGTGATTTGTACCGCCTGGCGTGAGTCACGACAGGACCTTACAAAGTAAACTGCATGCCTCCCGGGAGTGGGCCGTTGCTTTGCGTGATATTACGCGCAGGGTGGAGACTCACTCACTGTCTAGCTGGGCGGGGTTGTTTCAGAAGTTCTATTCAGTGATTGTAGCTCATAGTGGCGGGTAAACTGTTGGAGTTGGAAATAACAATAA
>NC_045750.1:11264082-11333737 GCF_008692095.1 Etheostoma spectabile
TATTGATCCCCAGTGGGGAAATTACAATTTACACTCTGTTTTGTTAGTAATCACTACAACAGGCCTGAAAGACACACACATTCTCAGGTCCTATACATGCACTCATGGAGAGATGTCAGAGTGAGTGGACTGCCAGTGCTGGACCAGCACCCTGAGCGGTTGGGGAGGGGGGTTCGGTGCCTTGCTCATGAGCACCTGGCAGGGCCCAGAAGGTGAAGTGGCATCTCTCCGGCTGCCAATCCACAGTTCCCACTACAACTCCCTACGGACATCACTGATATTAACAAAATATACTTTTGGGTAAGATTTTTTCCAATGTAAATGTGTTTGCATCAGGCCTACATCCGTTTACTTAACGATTTAGGCAGACCTTATTGCATAAACGTTCAACTCAGGCTAAAGTAATGAGTGAAGCTTAATTCAGCAGGTTAAGAGCGATGTAGGCCTACATGTCACCAGTAGCCTTCAACCAAACACTAGATGGCGTGATGCAGACTGTTGACTCCTGTCCGTGGTGCTGAAAACATCCCTCCTGTGTCCAGCGTTGATTCCTTATGTAAACTCAAGGAGGGGACATATGAGATATTGCCTATTAGTCATGAAGGACAGCGGTGCTGCTTGACGCGTCTGCTTGTTGTAAGCGCTTGTCAGTCTCCTATAAACGTTCAGTTATACTGAGCTGTCACACAGCCTAATTCCAATCTGGTTAGAGCCTGACACCGATAACTCATCTCACTTTTCCCCTCTCAAAATTATTGACACGCGGAATTATTAAATTGCTTCAACTGTTTATGATGGGATAGCGATAATGGCACACCCTCCACACACACTCGTGCACATAAACAAAGTTTGCTACAAAAACAGTTGTATGATAGTGTTACAGACCAAACAGAAGACAGGCCACACTTTCTCTCATCATTTCCACACCTGCTTATATGAAGTGGGGAGAATGGCGTGCATGAAATCATTCTCATGGAGATGTAATAAATCAACAGCCAACTATCTTGCACAGAAGCTCGAATGCTCCACTGATATGACTTGTATAATGTATTATACCCAAAGGCAGATTTCGATTTTTTTCCTGTCCTTTTCAGCTTAGATAAAACATTGCAGGTCTTAGGTAATGCATATATTAAAGACGTGCAGGCATAAGAGGAAGAATACTGTAGAAAAGGCGCTGGTTGCGGGGGATCTTAATGTTCACGTCGAGAGAGAGAGAGAGAGAGAGAGAGAGAGAGAGAGAGAGAGAGAGAGAGTGAGAGTGAGGTGATACAGCCGAAGACCACGCGCCACAGAAGACGGACTAAGGCACGCGACATGTCTCAAGGATTCAGGTAAGTTTTGAACAATAGGCTCAGAAAACAATCTGCTTAAAATATGTCTGATGTAAATAGGACAATGAAAAGGATAGATAGAGAAAAGCTCACATTGGCTATTGAGAACCGACTCACGTTGTGTTTTCTTCTGCTGAATGATACATTCTTAGTTCGTGTATTATTTATTATTATTATCATTAGACTATTTTCTTTAGTAGTAGGCTAGTAGTATTTCAATCAACCGATGCTACCTTAGGTTGCACGGCAGATAAGAAGAAGAATGTGCGGTGCGTTTGTCTTCCATCCGTCCTCATTTAGAATTCAAACAGGAGTCGACTGTGGAAGGATGGTAGTTTATCGGCTTCAATAGAAACTAGCTGTGTCAAATCGTGAAGAATGGGTCTGTGAGAGGATGACGAGCCCAGACAACAGTCCCAAAGACGTCCTTGTAACGTGTTTGGAAAGCGCGCTGTCCACGGTGCTGAAATCTGGTTCCTGCCTGATTTTTTCAATGGGCAGCGAGCACAGGACCTCAGCCTCTCCAGCTACTGGCTATTTGTATAAAACACGATTGCTTGAGACATTTTAAAGTACCTGGCTGCCCCCTCCAGAGCTAACCACATGCACAGTGGGGCAATTCCCAGTGGATAGCTGTCCTTTTAGGCTACTACTGCCCCTTGATCAGGTGGGTGTGAGTTAAATGCCTTGCTCAAAGGCACATCAATGGTAGCTATAAGAGAGGCATGAGGACTGCTGCCAGCTGCAGGGATGTAAAAGGGCGTGGATGGAAATGAGCATGCGTGCTTAGTCAACTATTCCCACATAACACTGTAGCACATCTGGCATCGTTTCTCTCAGCTTGCATGTCACAGCAGTTTGTCTCATTTCTCTGTAGGTGCGCGAGGATATGCCCCGGGTGTCGTGCTCACAGATCATGGTCGCTGGGATAAACGTGGATGTAGCCTACTGACAGACAGCAGATAGTATGCCTGCACAGTTGGTACGGCTCACGCAATGTGGCACAATATGGCACGCGTAAAGATGGGTCTCTTCGCTCTCCTGTTTCTCCCAACGTTTTTCTTCCGTGTCCTCGTGCTCTCCCACAGCAGCAGCATCAATGAGCGGTCGGCGGTGCCTCGCGCCGTGGTCCGCTCCGTGGCTCGTATGGATGGAGACGTGATCATCGGTGCGCTCTTCTCCGTCCACCACCAGCCGTCTGCGGAGAAAGTGGCTGAGCGGAAGTGCGGGGACGTCCGCGAGCAGTATGGCATCCAAAGGGTGGAGGCCATGTTCCACACGTTGGACCGGATCAACGCTGACCCGAACCTGCTACCCAATATCAGCCTGGGCTGTGAGATCCGAGACTCCTGCTGGCACTCCTCTGTGGCCCTGGAGCAGAGCATCGAGTTCATCCGGGACTCGCTCATCTCCATCCGGGATGATAAGGACGGGTCCAAATGGTGCATTGACGGCACCCCGTCCCACCAGCCTCCCCCGTCCAAGAAACCCATCGCAGGAGTGATCGGACCCGGATCCAGTTCTGTGGCCATTCAGGTGCAGAACCTCCTACAGCTCTTCAACATCCCACAGATCGGCTACTCCGCCACCAGCATCGACCTGAGTGACAAGACTCTGTTCAAGTACTTCTTGAGGGTCGTGGCCTCAGACACCCTCCAGGCGCGGGCCATGCTGGACATTGTCAAGCGGTACAACTGGACCTATGTATCTGCAGTGCACACTGAGGGTGAGACCCCTATCACTGACCTCTCTTAGTGGAAAATCACCATAATGTGCCATCAGCCATGTTGTCTGTTAGTCTGGTAGTGGATGAAAGTAATTATGGATTATGGAATCTAAATTACCTAAAGCATCACCACAATGTATTCATTGGTTGAAGTGGGAGAGAGACACATATATTCCATATTTTATGCTATCAATTTGAAAATAGTGAGGATTATATATTATAGACTTTATAGTCTTGTGGGAAAGAATTATTGGGTCTCTGTAAATTATAGTGTGGTCTAGACCTATCTGTAAATTGTCCCGAGATAACTTCTGTTATGATTTTACACTATGAATAAAATCGAATTGAAATTGCGTTGCTTTTATAGAAATTCTGGACATTTGATGGAGGGACTTAAAGTTGCGATATACTGGGAAACCTGAAAAGATAATTACATATTTCATGGTAAACCACTGGCTTAGAAAATAATAATTTGAAAAAATGACAAACAAAATATGCATGGACCATCCTCAAACAATCCCACTTCCATGTTTTTCACTTAAGAGGAACTGAATGTCAATGAAATGTATTCACTCGTTTACAACTCCATGTGGAGTATCTGCCTGTCTCAGCATGTGGCTCTCAAGCTTTTTAGAGCAGACGTGCATACATACGTATATCTTCATTAGGATTTTTATGCAGTTGTCAGGAGTTGGAGGTTGTATGAACATTGCTTCAAGCATCTTCCCACACATCCTATGCATCATAATACATGTGCGTTTGCATTTGTTAAATAACCTGCACTAGGAGTTTGGTCTCTCCTTTTGTTGAAATGCTGAATTGCTGTGTTAATAGAATTCTCAAAGGATGTTTAAAAGTCAGCATCCAGCCACACACACAAGGGACCATTTCAGCATTAACAATGTATGTGTATCTTTTGGAAATGTTCAATTAATTCCATGGTTAAGGCTGGGATGAAAAATGACATGTTGTCGACGAATGTTTTAAATTTCACCAGATACATAAATGTCTTATCTCTACAGAAACCCTAGCAATAATAGCATTCTGTTTTTAACGACTTTTTTTTCTTTTTGATAACTCTTATGCTAATTTGTTTAGCCTAAGAACACAACAGTGCATTATGTTGGAGACATGAGGTAAAAGGAAGACAGGGTTTGGGTAGAAAGAGTAATTACTGTGAAGTGAATTATGTCTATAGATTTTCAGTAATGTTAGTGAATCACATTCATTGATGTGGACCTAAATATGACTGACAAGCGACATTACCCAGCATCCTCCCCTTGAGGAGTTGTGGACTCATGGGGAGTGTGAAACGTCTTTGGAAAGTCCTATTATAGTCAGGTGTTGGAGCTGGGCTTTGACACAGGTTGCTATCAGATAGATGAAGAGAGGGAGTTAGGGAGCTGTAGTACCTGGAGACATTACTAGGTGGCGTCAGCTGTCTGACCTTCAACATACAGGACTCTGTATGCCTTTGGGACTGAAGTCATAATTCAAGAGTAATGAATAAACCAGTCAGGGGAAAAATGGATTTGATTGCCAGCAACATAATTTACTCAACAGGCTACAGTGCGAGTGATAAAGTTAGAATACTTTACAAACAAGTTTACAGTACAAACTTTTAATTGGAATTCATTTATGTTTTTTTTTTTCTTTTACATGCAGACATTCTGTAAATGTTAATCCTTACAGTGACTATAGGTTCAATTTTGTCAGAGACAACAGAGACATCTAGAGCCACAGTAAATGTTTCTGAGACTTCACATCCTAATTTGGCTGACCTTTGAGGAGGAGTCATATGTAAATCCAAACTATCTTTAGTTATCTCTGAAAGAGTGGTCACGACTGGCTTAAGCTCATGAGTTTTCTCTCCCTGCAACCTTAGACAAGTTATAAATGCAGCTTGTTCCCGTAGCAACAGCTAGGGCTGTGAAATTGCATAAATTATCTGTCCCGATTATCATCAGTCTGGTCGGAATGCTCAAAGCAGGTTTTTGGTAGTCGCTGTCAAATGGGCTGTCAACTAATGCACCACCACCCACCTGTCTCACGGTCTAGATGGAAAGAGTAAAATAATTGGATATCATTATTTCCATTTACTAGTGGGGGAGTGAAATGAGGTAACTGAAAATATCATCAAAGGACTATTGGAAAACCAACACATGGGCCCATTGTGTGCCAGAGTAAATGCATTACTGTGATGCCTATTTCAGCTGCTCTATAAAGCCATGCCACACAGAGAGAGAGTTTTCATTTTTCATCACTCATATAACGACAAAGCGGCATTAGAGGCCCCCAGGAACCTGGCCTCACAACAATGCGTTTGCACAACAAATGTTCTCAGATTGTTATGGATAGGGGCTCTTAATTTCCTTTTGACAAAATGCACACACACACACACACACACACACACACACACATCCGCACATGCACACACACAAAGACGCATGTTCAAGCATGCACAAGTGATTGGATTGCCTGTATAATCCAGCTCTCATTCTAAAGAGCTGTGGGCTTTATCATCAGTCCAGATTGAGGAAATAGAAGATTTAGACTTACACACAAACAGCTTTGCAGGGCCCTTGATTGGGACAGTGTGCAGTTAAACAAGGATAGCTATCGTCACCCTTTTGGCTTTGATTGCAATCAGTAGCCAGTAAACTCACTGTGACACTCATTAAAAGAGGATCAGACCTTCATCTCAGTCAGGACTGGATGCACTAAACTAAATCAACATCATTGAAATAATTAGAAATGTATGGTTGAAAGCATTTATGTTTTTGAAAGTAACAGGGCGTGTAATGTTTTGTTATCACAAAAACATTGATTAATGTCCCCAATTTTGAGCTCACAATTAGTGAAAACGCCACAGCCAGTGTATTATCCATTTCCACAAAGGCTAATTTAAAAAAAAAACGGGATTACCAGACAGGGAAAATACACTTTTTAAGGATATTGTTTTATTGTTTAATTCCAGTAAGGTTGGAATGTCTTCGATCTGAATTCTGACTGTTTAATCATCTTAATCTATTTTCTTCATCACCTACAGGAAACTATGGGGAGAGTGGCATGGAGGCCTTCAAGGAGCTGGCCTCTCAGGAAGGCTTATGCATTGCCCACTCGGACAAGATCTACAGTAACGCAGGGGAGAAGCACTTTGATCGCCTTCTGAGGAAACTGCGGGAGCGTCTCCCCAAAGCTCGTGTAGTGGTGTGTTTCTGTGAAGGCATGACTGTCCGAGGTCTCCTGATGGCCATGAGGAGACTGGGGGTGTTCGGGGAGTTCCTCCTCATCGGCAGGTATGGATGTGTTTTTTTTATCTTCTGAATCACAGTTGAGAGCATCTCACCGGAGGGCGAGAAATCAGTTTACAGGCTGGAAGGCTGGGATATGCTGTGTTGTCTTCCTGATGTGCATGTCACCAAGGCAACCAAGAAGAACTAGATCTCATACCATTAGCACTGAATAGAAATGTTCTCCAGCAATGAATAATTGGTATTTCTGTCACAGACACAAAACGTGAGAAGGAAACAATGCCTCTGGTCCATTATCTCCCTTTGGGCTGTCTTGTATTTGTCTTTTTATGGCAATGGCAGTCTTTTTGCTTTTAGTTATCAAACAGAGGCTCACACACATCTTTTTGCGCATTTAAAGACAATATTGAACCAACTTGAATTGTGAAGATTTTTTCCTTGATTGATATTCACTTCATCTCTTCCTTTCAATTTCCCCCCCTCTTCCCCCACTCAATGTTGAGTGACAGTGACTGACACTAGCTACGGTCTTAGTCATTACAAAAGGGCAAGAGTCGTCTCACACACTTATACAGCGGCACATTACACCATGCAATAGCCCTGAAGGAACATTCACACTTGTCAGTAAAAGCCAAACAAACCTTGATGCTACTTTTCAGTTCATTCGTGCAATATTTTCCCCCAATCATTTCATTGAGGGAGGAGTTTTGTTATTGGGCAGTTGTCCACCATATGTTAAATGAGGAGGACATTAATAAGACAGCTAGGGATGACCTAGACTTGTAGCCTAGCTAAGCAGATGTCGTTGGAGATTTGGATGAACACTGCGTGAGTGCAGGTCAAATTCTCAGGAAGAACCTGAGAGACGAAATACAGTAAGGCAACTTCCATCTTTACTCTTTGTTCACTCATTTAATTGTTCGGATTTTGGCTCATAGCACCTTGAATGTTCAAAGACATCACATCACATGTTCATGCGAAAAGTAAATTTATGATGAAGACTTACGGGCAATTTGTTTTTGAGCCTTTTTTGTTTTATAGGCCGCATTTTCAAGACTTTTCAACAATGCACAATCTGGAGTAATATGTACAATGCATAAGATGTATATGAAATATGTTGTTTTACCTTGTTAAAGAAAAGGGTATGCGATGAACACTTCAATATTTAAACTACAATAATGTATAAAGTATTACAGCAGGTTTTTAAAGATATTGTGGTAGTCTTGCATTATGTGTTGAGGTTGTTGTCTCTTCCACTTTGAATGGATTTCTCTCCGTGTTTTTCTTTATAAAACATAGATTAGATTGTTGAAAATAGTTGATTTGGAGTCAATTATTCTGTGCGTACACCATCCTAATGCTGGCACTATATGTATTAATCCTTAGCTAAAAAAATTCTCCAACAAATGTGCTATTTACACCTGTTAGTGTTACTGCTAGTAACATTTGCCAAAGGGGTGGGTAACTTCAGGATGTCAGCCTCATTTAAAAAAAAATAAAAAAATGAAAACTACATATTTACGAGTGTTTTTTTAAAGATTTCCAGTCAGTCAAGATTTCAGTGTGAACCAATAGCAGGGTAGGTTGGAAAGCATTGCGATACAAATTAACCGTTTTTTTTTTTTTTTTTTAAATTTTTGTCTTGGGATCTGTTTACAGTAGGAAAAATGCAGAAAACCTTAAAAGTGTCTTGTTGGATAGCTACAGTATCTAAAATATGTGAGTAAGGACACCTTGTTGTGTTAGATAAAATTTGACTTAATTCTTTTGTATGTACTTAACACACATACAGAAGATTTCCAGTTTAATAGACACTTCTCTATTGGCAGGCACAGAAGGATTTGTTTCTTGTCACTGCTATTATCCTCGAGGAAGCCTTCCTCACATTATCTCCCAGTGGTAGAACCAAAGAGAAGCTGCTCTTCTCTGCAGCCTCCGTTTACGTTGTATGTGATACATTTGATGCATACGTGCATATTTAAGTTCTTGGCAGGTGAAGGCACTCTTTTTTCTCAGATGAAGAACATGCCTTTAAATTATCCATTATAATGACACTCTAGGGCTACATTCCTTCCCATGTCTCTTCTTTTCTTTTTCCTCTATAGGAGATGGGAAAGTGGTTCTTTTTTTAGCTTTTGTGGAAGTCTCCATGGGCGGAGGAAATGATTTTGGGTCAGAGAGAGAGAGAGAGATAGAGAGAGAGAGAGAGAGAGAGAGAGTGAGTGAGTGTGTAAAAATGATGTTGGGCCAACACAGATGCCAAGCCATGTGTGGGTTTCCTGGCATGTATTGGACAACTGAATGAGACTGTCAGACAGGTTTTAGCTCATCAAAGGGGAGCTTGTTTTCTTTTAATTCATGCTTTTGCCCCTAAAGAAGCCTCCTTCATGAAGTGTGTGTGTGTGTGTGTGTGTGTGTGTGTGCGTGTGTGTGTGTGTTTGTATTGAGTAAAGTACACAAGGACAAACAAATGAATGAGTGAATGAAATAAAGTGCCAGATCAAGAAGAGTACTGACAAGCCAATCTGTCGTTCTTACATTTAACATCTAACACACTGGCTACTCAGTCTTTTATTACTGCAAATGCCAACATTTGTTGTCAACAAAAAGATAATTGTATTAAAATTGCTAATGTAGAACAAAAATGCCACTGAAAGACAGACAATTTCCAAGTCTTTTGCACCTTTTTTTTTTGATTTAGCTTGTTTCCACTGTTTTAGAGTTGCTTAAAATCAGCTAATACAGGTTTAAGCTATGAACTAGTGCTGTCTGGTGCTTGCAGATTTCATTCAATCAAGAAACACCTACATGCAGCACGTAATGGTAAAAAACATAATTGCTGTTACTTTTAAATAAAAAAAAACTTAAATTAATGTGAGGCACTACAATTTTACACCCAGTACTCTCTAGTATCACAACAGACCACAATAGAAAATTGGGAAGGGTCTTAATATAAGCTTCATTACATTTAGAATGAGTGCAATGATGATAAAAATTAAAATTTGACTTTTTGCCCTGAGAAAAGTCATGGCTACAATCATGAAGCTAATGTGCCAGGGTGATTACAACATAACTTATTAACTTTCGATTACAATATTCCCATCAGTCCAATCAACGTAATAATTTAAATGTCAAAGCACCATACCAAAATGTACATAAGAAGCAGGCAGTTTTTTTCAACACATCTCATCTGTGAAGATGCTCATAGAAAACGAGGCAGACAAAAACACTATAGGGCAGTAGCTACATAAACTACAAGTAGACATGCAGAGAGTTTTCTATCCAAGAGCTTTTGTTTTAGCTCTTCAGCTAACCTGCTCTTCAGACAAGGGCCAGGTGTGGCAGCGTGCTCGACTCACTTCATCCCTGACCTGCAGACTCTACTCTGCGTCACTTCAACACTTTACATCTACTCTGCTTTGCTATTGTCAGTCAGCAGGGCTCTTGTCTTTCTCTCTCTGGGATGTCAATCATGATTTTGCCAATAAGCGGCCTTCATTACCCTACAACTGCACACACGCACATGAGAGGCTACATTTATTCCATGCATACACTCCATACATCGATCATCCACTTCATTCCAATCAGGAATACATTGATTTCCATCTTCTTGTGGTGTTCAAGTACATTTCCAAGTGATTATGTGACATCTGCTTAGTCACATGGATGTACGCTTAGTCAGAATGGAGCAGGAAGCACAGGAAGTGTATTATATAACCTAAGTTATTTTTTAAGAACACAAAATTATTGTATGGCTGAGCTGGAATGTTGTTGTTTAGGCAGATTAGGAGAGTCAATCAATTCTGCAAAAGGACGGTTAAAGTTAGAGAGGAGTAGACTTTGGATTTTTTGACTGTGGAGTCCTGCTGGTTGGTCCTCAGATTAAGGTGGAGAGATTTAACAAAGACAAAGACAAAGAGAGATGAAGGTAGAGGCAGAGAGAGACCGGAAGGAGATAAGAAAGCTAGGTTAGGAGTAGATCGTCCCTGATCTGGTGAAAACCAAAGTTTTAGTTTTTACATTTCTAGACAGGTTGAAGGATGACATGCTTCTCAATTCTTCCACTTCTCAAGCCCATAAAACCAGACCTTTTGGACCCTTGTCTTCCAGGAACAAAGGTACAGTAGAAGTAGCATGGCGTTTCCAGGGCACCACAACACCTCACATGGAGGAGTTTGAGATGGATAGATGGGCCAGTAAAGCATTTGACTTTGTTGAAACTTAAAGTCAAAACTACACAAATCAATATTTTAATATATTATGTTGGATAAAACGGCTATGTGTGATGTGTTGCTGGTATGCCTGTACGAACAAATCTCTTTTATAGCCACAGTAGTTTTCAGCACAAAAACCTAGAGAGTCTAAAGAGGCAGATATTTTCCTTTGTTGTTGGTAGGCACAAAAAAAACAGAAAAAGAAAGAATATTAGACCTACATTCATACGGTGGCCAACTTCAGATTGATGCTAATGTTGCTCTCTGTCTGCTGGATGTGTGACTAATCAACTGTTGTTGACGCATCTCCATACAACGATTTGTAATGTAACCTAATAAAAGGTTAAGCATTGTTTTTCGTGCATTATCCTATAAATTTCCAGCAACACGAGCGATCATTGGAAAAGTTTGTGTTAAAATAAGTACCTTTGTTATGTAATTTAAATTTGTGACAATAGTTACAGTAAGAACGTAAATTATGTTACAAATCGTCACCTTCCTAAAATAATCGCCTAAGTCATTTTTTGACAAAAAGTATTTTCTTGCCTATATCATCTCCTCATGGTGCGGGCCACCTCTGGTAACATTTCCTACATTCTCAGTTGAACAGTTCATGTGATTCTACGCCTTTAGTATAACTGCATAAGTCAAAATATGTTCAGTATGTGGTTCAGTTTTTTGTGTTTTCTGAAAAACGTGAAAAAATGACTTAGGCGATTATTTTAGGAAGGTGACGAAATGTAAGTTCCAATAAACAAACGTGTTGCTTTCACACAGGACTGAAACAGCGGTCTCCTGGGAGAAAGCCTTGTGTTTGTTGGACCTATCCCTCCCTTAGCAGACTTTGTTGCTCTCTATACTTCGTCAGCCCTGCCCATCCTGGCTCGTCATTACGTGGGTTATTAGATTAGATTAGATAATACTTTATTCATCCCACAGAGGGGACATTCCCTTGTAACAGCAGCAGCGGTTTTCTACAGTAAAAGCAAAAAAACAAACAAGTTAAACACACAAACAAACAGGCAAACACCAGACAATGAGCAGAAGGTATAGACTGAATGTAAAGTGGCGTCATTTGGTAGGTATAAGTATAAACAGTTAATGAGAACAGCTTGAACAAGTTAACCTTGTTCACACAACAAGTTCGCTTGTTGTGTGCTGCCCTCAAGTAGACAAAAATCTCATTCAGGTTTGCTAAAGTACTGTAGTTAAATGCCAAAACCTCATCATAACCGGCAGATTACAAAAAAACTTATATGAATCATTTTTGGAACTATCATGTGTTGGTACAGACAAATATTCTCACCCTGCCAATAGCTGTGTCAGATCAGTAAACCCTCATCTAGGTGTCTAGTTTGGAGGACTTGTTGCATATAACACATTGAAAAATCTCCCGAAAGCAAAAAAAAAAGATGTCATCTGCTTGGAATTGTAACTTCAGGGAGTTGATGTACAGAGCATTTTTTTAAGGAAATGTACAAAGTGTTGCTTTACCTTTCAGAAACTATCAAAGGCGTTATTCAGCGTATGGCAGCTCCATGACAAACAAACTAAATAATAAACAAAATAAATTATCACATAACACTTTTACATTTTTTTTCTCAAAGCCTCTTTGAAGTTGGTATAGCTTTTCACCCAATGCGTTTAGGACATAAGTCGGAAAGCAGTCTCACCATAGGGTGGAGTAATTTGAATGTCCACTGAAAAGCAAGTAACAGCTACAAGAATGTTATACACACTATGAGCTGAAAATATGTGTGAAAATAAAATCATTGTTCCACTCTATCCTCTGTCTTTTGAGTCTAGCCACGCAACTTATAGAGGAGTATCCAGTCATTTCCCATTAAGCTTCATTGGTTGAACAGGAAGTTAGTGTGTGGACCAGTGTTAGCTGCATAGAGTGTCCTTTATGCAGTAAAATGGCCAAAGACTCCATGCCTGTTACTTGACCACAGAGAGCAATACACACAATGAGTCTCAGGAGATTGCTGCCAATATTATTACAGATCCACCACCACCATGTTGCTGTTAGTGAGCTGTGACCAGTGCTCAAAAGTGTCTTTTTGCTGAAGCTGTTGCTCCATTTATAGATTGTTTGTCAAGGTCTTTTACCCTGTCGGAGTGAATGTTGCACTTTAAAAAAAGAAAAGCAATACAGGCACCAATATTTGGCCCTTGAAAATCATTACCATTACATACCTATTTTCTTTTACATTTGTGCTGTCTAGCACACCAACACCAATAGCTGTGGCTATTGAAGACAGACAAAACACTCAAAAAAATGCACAGATTTAGCAAAAAGGCCAAAGAAAAGTGCCCACAATTTCTTTCAGGTCTCCACTCACTAACTCAAAGTATAGGTGACACATGACCTTACTGCTGATAGCTGTGAAATACTGTAGGTATCATATCATCAAGAATCATTCAGATTTATTTTTTTTCTTTTCAAATTGTAAATGAATGTAACAGAATATATGAGCTGACAGGAATGCAGCCATGAAAATTTCTGGCAGTGTGTGTTTTAACTAAAGTTTTCCTGAGGCAAATCCCATTAAATTCTCTCGCAGTTAAACTGAGTATTAAAAATACTGAATCCTGACTATATTTCCACATCCTCAGAGAAATAAAGAAATGCCATGAAAGAGTTTTTTTCAGCTTTGAAAATTTAGAAATATATCTACTCTAGTAGTGTCTTTTGTTATCACTCTCTCTCTTTCTGCCTGTTCCCCATCACCATAGTTTCTAAATGGCAGCAGGGAGTGAACCCACCTACCCATTTTCCCGCCTGCCAGCTCTCTTGCAATTAGCAGCATTCGATTTCTCTCTCTCCTTCTAATGTTGCTAGAATGCTGTTATTACTAAACATCATTTGCATAAGCTGCTTTTCCACATGTAACGCTCATTCCTGCCCCACTCTTACACACAGATTTGGTCTGGGTCCCGTATTAAATGCTTGCTTCTTGTTTGAGTTCATTTTATTCCTGACAAAATGGACACTGAGACTGTAGATGTTCTTGTATTCTTGGCTTGACACAAGTCATTAGCAAGGTATGACTGTGTCTTTTGAGGTGCAAAGAAAGCTGTGACCCCATATTGTATGTGTCACATGCATTTCTGTATTTGGCTGTCCTAGTCAATTTCCTGTAACCAGGGGACTCAGGTTTTGCTCTGAGCTTGAATAAATGAAACATTTAGGACGCCTGAGAGAGAGAGAGAGAGAGAGAGAGAGAGAGAGAGAGAGAGAGAGAGCGCAAAAGAGAGAGAGGGAAGTTGTAGTGCTGCTCATTTAGCTGCCTTTTTCCTGTCATCCAAGGCTTTTTATCTCCTACCCATCTCAGGAAGGAGAGCGCGGAGGATGTGGAATTTTGCCCATTGACTTGCAAGTAATTTGGCAAATAGCGGGGCATGAGCAAAAAGAGACCTTATCTCTGGCAACAGCACTGGCAACAACGCCATCCAGAATTGTAGATGTACAAGAGGTTAGGACTAGATTTTAGTTTCTCGGCGTTGGTGTTATCCATCCTTCAGAGATTCTTCTGAATCAAACGTGAGAAGATATATTCAGATTTATGAAAACTGTTTGGATAACAAGATGAAGGAAGTTTGAGGGTGCAGAAAAGGATTTCCATTAAGTAGTTGATGGCCAATTTCAAACTTCCATGCTTTATATACTGCAGAACTGTGGTTTTCCTCAATTTACAGGCAGGTTTTTCTGATCATCCACAAATTTACCTTTCATCTTTTCAGGATTATCTTGAGATGTGTGTGGCGTGATCCCCATAACCATCAATATGCTGTACTCTCTTGCTATAGGCTCACTCTACAGAAACACACTGTCTTTTGTTAAGCTTCCAGTGAGAGCACAATAGCGAATGGTACATTATGAATGTAAAGAAGAGAGAAAGTGTGGTGTGCGATGGAGGGGTGTACAGGGACAGAGACAAAAAGCAGATGAGGAGTGATGTTGAGCACTGAGCCTCCATCTTTACGTTACTCTCTCTGTGCGACATCATTCTGTCCTTTTGACCTTCTGCACAAAAGCAATCTTCATGCAAGTTTAGTGAGAGTTTACTGGGGCAAGCCATGCGGGAATCAAGCGCAATATAATTATTGTTAGTAGGACAGGATTTACTGTACCTCTGAAATGAAAGGCTTGTGTGCTGCAGTCACCATGGAAATTTTGTTTGGGCTCATGACAGAGTTGGTGTGATCGTCTCACTGCATATCTGTCATTCAGTCTGTCAGCAGGGCTCCAAACACAATAATCCCTTCTTGGAAAATATGGCCGACATCTGAAAAATTCCTCCCAGCTACAACAGCAACAAAGATTGTAATTATAAGATATTGACACACAGTCTACAGTGATGGCGCCCTGCTTGCATTACTCGTACACGCGTGAAAGTACATTTAAGTCGTCATTTTGAGTCGGTATTCGGGATTGCATATGTTTGTCTTCCAGTGAGCGATGGAGCACAATAAGCTGCATCTGAATATTTATAACATGCCTCTGATGTTAATTGAAAGCAGCCACACATTGTCAAGGACATCTCTCTCTCTTTCCAATTGATGCCTTGTGTTCCCTTGTGCAAGGGGATGGGTGAAGGAGTGATCACAAATAGCACACTGGCTTTGCATCTGGACATAGATGTTGCATCCTGATTCACAGAAGCTGAAATGCTTAGACAGCTAATATTGGAAAATGTATGAAAATGTGCAAAATTAAAATACATCAACAATATTTTTAATAATCTAATTGTTTTCGAGCAAAATATTCCAAATATTCTCCGCTTTCAGTCTGTGAGGTTTTCTTGTTGTTTGTTTTACATTAATGTTAATTAAATAACCTCATATTTTGGACGGGTGGTCGGACAAAACAAGCACCATCTCGTGGTCCTACTAATATAACATAATGTAAAATAATGGTAGAGTGCATAATAAACCCAAGGTGCAGTAGCAGTGGAGGCAGCTTCTAAAAATGTAATGATGCAAATATACCTAAATCATCAAAAAAATGGGGTATAACAAAAATGCAAAATTGTGTACAATTATATACAGTCGTCCTGTATACAGTAGGCCTCAGAGTTTAGTAAATCATTTTGAAGTAGCGGGCATTATTGTATCAGTTGTTTATGCAGTTTTAGGAGGAGCTGTCATTTTTTGGTCTGTTTT
Source organism: Etheostoma spectabile (assembly GCF_008692095.1). Lineage (NCBI taxonomy): Eukaryota > Metazoa > Chordata > Actinopteri > Perciformes > Percidae > Etheostoma > Etheostoma spectabile. Next base: position 11,279,780 of record NC_045750.1, read on the forward strand.
TGTTCAGGTAGATATTTGCCTGACAAAGACTTTGCGGCCACAAATGTTACATCATTACATTTTTGGGAGTTTGCAAATTTAGGTGAACTACCACTCATTTTCATTTCTAACATTTTATAGATATGATGATTCATTTATTATATAGAAAACAAGACATATTTGTCAATAATGTAAATACATTTGCCATTAATGAAGTTCATACCTTCCCTTCCTTCAAGTTTAACTGAAAATGGATTTAGTTATTATTGCAATAAAGAGCAACCAAAATGCCAAAAAGGAACATGGAAGCATTTTTAAACAGCTGTGCTCTAACCAACCTTATGTAATGATTTTAACATTAAATTCACCAACTAATGATAAGATTCTGCCATCCATCAGTCACTGCTACGACCGATATTACATGCCGAGACATTATCATGGGCTTTAGCAGTGGATTGACGTTCCTTGATGCTAAAAAGCAAAAAGGATTTTCTCCCAGCAGTGTTTCCCGTCAACGTAGAGGAGACTGATCTCCCAACTCAAACTGGGGCATGATGAATTAGTAAAAGCAGCTTGGATGGGCTTTTAAAGGCTCCCAGCTCACCCAGGGTCCTCTGTGTCACCTCAAGAGAGTCATGCTGCTGCCAACTAGCTAACAAGCCGCCACCACTTTTAACTCTACAGAGTTGCAGAAATAAGGGAAATGAAGGAGAATGGGAGTGTAGGGAGAGAGAGAGAGAGTGAGAGAGAGAAAGAGAGAGTGAGAGAGAGAGAGAGAGAATGGCAGTTTTTGAGATGGAACGTTAATGTTCAGCTTACAAGAGAAACCCTATGAATATTTCTTCCACTGCCAGAGCATTTTCAAATTAATTAAGGATGTTGTGCGATCATAATAGAGATAAATGTAGAACAGAAAACTAAAATTACCCCAAAGAGCTCCTATTGTGTGAAATTCTTGCTCACAATTACAAACTGTGGGATCTGAGCGCTTCTTCCACCACTGAGAATGAGATGATTGGACACTGATCAAAAAAAGAGAAACAAGAAGTTTTAATGGGAGTAAATAAAGTGTGTGTGTGTGTGTGTGTGTGCGCGTGTGCGTGTGTGTGTTTGTTCTTACAAAGAAACAATCCATTATGCTATCAAAGACCTAAAGCTTGATTTTACTTTTGAGAATAATGTAATTCTAGCAATTCGACTGCTTGCCATTCTAATGAATGACAGACAGATTAAAAGTTTTTTCTATTAACTACCTGAACTTTTATTTCACTCACGTAGAGCAATTAGGAAACTCTTGACTACCCTATCCTTCCTTTCCTCTTTTTAAAGTAACTCTTCTCATTCATCCTCCAGGGGAAACAGCGCATGTGATTAAATCTCTGCCCTGCCAATTAATTCATGGCTTCATAAATATACAAATGTGCTATCAAACTGGAACTAGATCATCTGGAGAGTGGGGAGAGGTTTCAGTCTACTCACTTTTGTGTGCTACTCTATAAATCATTGTTGGCATGCTGCAGCCCTCTAAACAATGCCACACATCATCAAGTCTCAGTAAATCATCATATTACGCACATCCTATTATTAAGCACATGGCATCAAAGTATTAGCATCCTGCTGACTGTACTTGCAGAGCTAAACACTGACTTTAATTATTCAGGAGTTGGAAAGTTGATGGTAGAAGAGAAATTGAATTAAGTTCCAACTGTAAGGATTGGCCTCAGTCTTGTGAGTTTTACTTGTTTAAATCTAAATTTAATATTTAATATGAACACATCCACTGTGCCACAATATATTTGTACTTGTGCTGTATTTACTTACTTAACTTAAGTGTCTAAATTAACATGGGCACTGGGCACTGGTTCATGGTTCACTTCTACCAACAGCCAACAACAAGTTGGTTTCTTTTAACTATGACACTAATATTTCTTTTCAATCATGTGTTTGTGTTGCCAGATCAGAATAAACTCATGTTAATAGCTTTTTGTAACAGTCATTTCGGTCACTTTTTAAAAAGGTTAAAAAAAAACATATGTTGATGGGCAAAAACAAATTACCTATTTTGCATCTTAGGTATAAATATTGTTGGATTAAACATAAGTACACATAGTGTTTGGTGTGATCCTTATTACTGCCAAAAGTAACTGGTATTCAGTATATTGCCTTGCATCACACACCTAAGCTTTCTTAAAACGAATCAATTCTATTTTAAATCATAAATACGTCCAACACAAACGTCAGAGGTATGCTCTGTTTTATAGCTCAGACCTGCTGCCTTGTCTGTCTTCAGTACAACGACTCCAAAACTATTAACATACTTGAACAGCGTTGACTCCTTAATCCGCTTAAACAGGTGTTCCTCCACTATATCTGACTCAGGTTGTGTAATAGTGGTCCTTCCAATATGCAGTGTAAAGCTGCAGAACATTGAGGTGACATTAAATCAGATTTTGTCCCATTAGGCGTCTCTCTGATGGCCCAAGAGTTTTGATGAGCTGCTTGGAGTTCTGCCCGACAGCGGAGAGCAAGGGAAAGAGAATGTCATTTTTCTACATCACAAACTCCACTGTGAGAAACAGCCACGCACATCTTGCACCTCACTCTCTTTTTCTTAAAACCAGTCTGTTTTCCACTGTTCTGCCAGAACAAATAAATTAAACACGAAATCATATTGAATAGACCATATGAAATGTAGTTACCTTGGCAGTTAAGGTATGTTTATGATAAACACTCGGAATACTTATGCACACAAATCTATACTGTGTGTGTGTGTGTGTGTGTGTGTGTGTGTGTGTGTGTGTGTGTCTGTCTGTGTGTACTACATGTACTGGAAGAGAGCAGGGAGGACAGAGACAGCATTCACTTGGAACAAATTAAGGAAATGTGACTAGGACCAATGAAATTCACGTGTTTCAAACTCTCAAGTCAGAGATTTTGACCTACACACACACACACACACACACACACACACGCTCACACGTGTGTCCTTATCCATCACCCAGAACATCCCATCCGTGCAAGGTAATTGGTTCCATGGTGAGTCATACCTAATTGGTGTGTAGCTGTCAATAGCATAGGTATTTCAAAGCAGTAGCCCAAAGCCCACATTATAGATAGAGAGACACAGAGTCAAATACAGCCTGAAACCCCACACTGGCTCAGATTTAGAGAACGGGGGGAGCTCAGACTGTTTACCTGTTAATTTGTTTTTCATTGTCCCCTTTACTGATGTTTTCCATTTCTCTTAAGCTGTGTGTCCAAATTGGCTTGGTAAGGTAGAAATTCTCTCACAGAGGGTTACACAAGCAAACAAACAAGCAAGCTGAAGGGATTGTGTAAAGCCTACAAATACGGTTGGGGCACTAATGGTGAGATTTCCATCCTCTTTAAATTAAGGATTGCTGCAGTGGACTTGAGATAAGCCTCTAAAACCAGTGCTGCCACGCTAATTTAACATCGTACAAGAGTAGAGGCCCTAGTCGACCTGCTTTTAGCGGAAGCTCATTATTTAAATGAAAGCAACACATGATCTAGAGTTTGGGTTTGTGCATTGATGTTATTCTGTCATTACATTTGCTGTTGTTTGATAGAAATGTTCTTATTAGTTTCCATCTGAACACAGACATAACAAACATCATTCAACCCACAGCTGCTCTACTTCTGTATTGCCTTTTACTCAATGATACTGCTGCTCTGTATGTCCAAATGGCTTTTGCATGGTTTTGTTTTCACGCTGCTACTTCCTCTATGATCCAACTTCCCCTTTAGAGGTGAAAATTACTTTTCAAGTTATTCCATTCAAAGATTCATTGTCACTGACAACGTTTGCCAACACATCACCATTCAAATCCACAATCAGTACATCCATCAGTGAATGGATCTCTGTACATACACCGCCTATGTTCAGTCTTCAGGTCATTTATCACTTCAGTCGGCTGCTGGTACAAGCTGTTCAGTTCACTTGGGTAAAAAACTCGGCCTATGCAAGGAATGTTAGGTATTAGCTCAACAGGTGAGTATTTGCAACAGAATTATCATATATTTTTTTAATAGTATATACTTTTAAGAAAGTTTTAATAAGGAAATAAGGGCTGAACTGACCAAGATGGTTTTGGTCGCTGTTGTGAGTCTGTTACAATACGTCATCTGTTTTAATTGGTATTATAAATTTGTATCATAAATTGTAACACTGTTTTCCTTTCTGAAGAATTCTGTGTGTGAACCTGCCTTGAACCAATCCAACTTTTCTATGAAGCCTCTTTCTTTTCTATCTACTGTCATATCATCAAAGCGAATGCAGCAATTGTTATTAAATGTATATATTCTTGCGTGTCTCATTTAACCTTTAGAACATTGTGAACTGAACCCTGCTTTGTGTCGTTTTGTTCAGCGAGAACTCGTAGCTGCTTTCACAACCGACTCCCAGAGGTCAAGCCAGTAGATAATAGGATACGAACCACAAAACAATCGTGATCAGATTGTTTCATAACAGTCACCAATGAGGGGAGCTTGCCCCTGCATTGATGAAATAACAGTTAGGATTCAGCACATAGTCAGCTTAGTTTAAAGATGGTTTCATATTTGTTGACCCTTAACTGCCCTGTCGCCCTAAGAAGAGACAGAAGATCATCAATAGAATTGAGAATCTAGTGGAATCTGTTTTGTTTAGGTTGTTTGAAATGAGTTTGCCTGTAGTGTCAATGATGCCATTTTCATAATTTAATAGTTTTCTGGGTATGTCAGTCTGAATCAGCAGTGTAAATCATAATTACTACAACTCAATATAAAAGACTCATGACAGTAACAGGTGCAGACTAGCATCACTGTCAATGAGTCTCATTCTGAATGTTGACAATGTTTCATTCTCACTTAAAATATTTTTTATAATATTTTACTGTCCTGCCCCTGCGATCCTCATGTTATAGCCTCTTCTTCTTTTTCTCTTGCTCCTGCAGTGATGGGTGGGCAGACCGTGACGAGGTTGTGGAGGGTTATGAGCAGGAAGCAGAGGGAGGAATCACCATGAAGCTGCAATCAGAGGTGGTCAAAACCTTTGATGATTACTACCTGAAGCTGCGCCTGGACACTAACACCAGGAACCCCTGGTTCTCTGAGTTCTGGCAGTACCGTTTCCAGTGCCGCCTCGCGGGCCACCCACAGGAGAACAAAAACTACAAGAAAGTCTGCTCCGGTGGGTGACAACAGAGAAATGTGTATTTTTTGTTTATAAATAGGAGCATCATACTCTATTTTTTCATTTTTCTGTCAGTGAGAGTAGAGGGGTACATTTGACCAGAGTGCATAAGTCATGAATAATAACAGAAACTGTGTATTTTTTTCTTTCTGTTTTCCTCCCCGAATATTCTCTCCCTTTGCTCCCAAAAAGGTGATCATGGTAAATTGTGTTCTGCACTTGTTAATGGCATTTAAATAACAATTCAAAATTACTTACAACAAATCCACTAAAAAAGTAATCAAATCAACAATGCAATTTAAATGACATTAAAAAACTAATTGCTCGGCATGCTTTTAATCAACTGATAACTAAAATCAGTTAGTGGCTTTTACTGACTGTTGCTATCTCAGAGCAGTACAGTCGTAGTTGCTTTTCTATTTCCACTGTATCACACTCTTATATACCCTTTTTTATTCCAAAGACCTTCAAGGTGGTAAGTGCATTTTTTCTTGCCACTACTATGGTAATGATTTTATCCGAATTGCACCTGCACTCTGTGAGCATTTGACTCCTCCAAGACAGGAAGAGTTTGACTAATGCTCTCTTTAACACAAGACTCTCTGTAATGTCTAAAAACTGCTATTTCGTAAAAATTGTGAAATGTCTTGTTCCTGGCAGTCTCAGGCTCTCGGCCAGAGCATGGATTGCATTAGTCAAACTCTGATGTGGAGCACTGGGCTTGTTTATAATGTATGAGGAATAAAAGGAAATTGGCCTTACACTTTGAAAACTGCACAAAGGAATGGCTCACCCAGTACACACTGTTCACCCAAAAGACTGAAACACCTGAAAAAGATGTTGGTGTATTGAAATAGATCACACCTTCTAATGTGTATGTGCATGTTGATGTATATGATGTAGAGTTGTAGACAATAATTATCAGGATTTTAAATGTCTTAGGGGGCAAAAAAATGGGAAATTTAGTCTTAACTTTGGAAGAAATATTTTCATACAAGGATGCAAAAATTTAACATTTTCTACTTGTATTTACATCCTCAAAAACATTAAGAGTTGACTGTGCGACAGTGAGTGCCTTTAGAGGGCGGACAATGAAGCACAACTTGCCGTTCACAGTCTAGGATTTTCCCAGACAATGCTTGTTCTCCACATCTGTTTCTGATTGAGATTGTGGGCATCATATTCTGATTTCCTTGTATGCGAATATTTTTCTGCAAAAGAAGGTTCTGCTTTGCAATAGATTTTCCATGTCTGGTTGTAATTTAACCATGCATTGTGGAAAACACAGTGGTTCTACAGTGTAACTGCAGTTTGAATACAGAACAAAACACCAGACAAACAGGAACGTTTTCTTCAATTGTGAAAATTGTATAAATGTTTCCATTATTTTGATACCATCTTCTTTTTCCCTCTAACAGGAAATGAAAGTCTGCATGAAAACTATGTTCAGGATAGTAAAATGGGATTTGTCATCAATGCCATCTATGCCATGGCTCATGGCCTCCATGATATGCACAAGGAGTTGTGTCCAGGGCAGCCAGGGCTCTGTGAAGCCATGGACCCCATCGATGGCAGCAAGCTGCTGGACTACCTGCTGAAGACCTCCTTCAGAGGAGTCTCTGGAGAGGACATCTATTTTGATGAAAACGGAGACACCCCAGGAAGGTAAGAGGATGAGGAGGTGGTAAAAACATAGAAAAAAGGCAAATGGAAACAGACATTTCTCATCACCATCGTGGTTAGAATCTGTGAATTTCTCACGTCTAACACTCTCCTACTCATTCGCACGCGTGTACAAGCACGCATGTGCACTAATCTTGAGCACAGAAGGATGTAATTAGTTTGGACTGGAACCGATTCAGTGGATTGTTTGCACTGGCAGGCACTTTCATCTTTCTTCAGTCCAACAGACAGCATTTGACAGTCAGAAAACACAGGCGTGTTATTACTCTGTCAACTAGAGGTCAGGTGGAGCACACCCTGGTTTAATATGAAGATGAGGCCACGGTGTGCACTGGCATGAGTTCTTGATGTTACACTAATGGGGTTGTAAGCTGTTTAAGTGACTTTGGTAGGTGTGCTAAGCTGCGGAATCGTTATCATTATATTACCTGTCACTCTCTCCCTCTCCCCTCCCTCTATATCTCTCTTTTCCTTCTTCCGTTTTTCTCTGTTTGTGATCTTCATCTCTCCTCCATTATACACCGTTCCCCTTCTAGTCTTTTTTTCCCCTTTGTCACTTACTAAACTTGTTCTTGTTTATTGAAGTCCTCTGTCCCTCCCTCTGTCCATCCAGGTATGACATCATGAATCTACAGGGTGTGGGTGACGGTAGCTATGACTACATAAACGTGGGCTCCTGGCATGAGGGCATCCTGAACATCGATGACAACAAGCTGTGGTTGAACAGCAGTGACATGGTCCGCTCAGTCTGCAGTGAGCCCTGCTCCAAAGGACAAATCAAAGTAAGGGTTCAACTCCTCCAGCGTTAAATGAACTCCAACATTGTTAATTTAGTCTGAAAAACCTGAAGTCTAAAAAAGCAATAGTCATTAACAGTGAAGAATTTGCTGTGTGACTCTTGGGATCCAAAACTGTCTGGAAGTGTTAATTCAACACTGTGCCAGTGTATAGAAGTAAATACCAGCAGAGCTTATTTAACATCGATTCTACTTTAACTAGCTCATTTTCATTGCAACAAGGAGTTTGGCAAGGCCGACTCACACACAATGAGTTTCACAAACTATTAGTGGTAGGTCTAAATTCTGATACCTTGTGCGTACAAGTACATGTAGTACACTGTGTACACTATATACTCACTTGTGTAGTGCACACATTTCAACATGGTCGTGTTGAGTGTTTTCTCAAAATCGTGCATAACGCGTAGCCCATGCTTTGCTTGGAAATGGAATTATAATTATTAATGGTAATTTGCAAACTGGCACATCATTACCGCCACCTATTGTTGTCCGCCAAAAGATATACTGGCTTGTTTTCTCATTATTTGACTACATTATAGACGTACTTATTGAAAAACACATGTATAAATTAAGTTTGTAGAATTCGGTGGTCACTGTTTCAATCACAACCGCTGCAGCTTCCTCCCCCACCATTGTCACCAGTTTGAAAATACGTTGGTGTTCCCCAGGGACGTAGCACAAATTTCTGGGCCCTGTAGAAAGCCATTTATATTGGGCCCCTCCCCACATCTACAGCTATTCATTCTAGCACCTTTTTAAGCACTCAGTCCCCTTACCACCCCCAGTCCGACACCCCTGGTGGTCCTGTAGCTTCTGCTCCATCGCAAAGATGACGACCGTTGAGGGCGAGTGGTGTCCAGTGTTTTAAAAACAGTTTAAGTACAGAAGTGCGCATTGGTTTTCATCAATTCCGACAATGCCGACACAAGTGGTATACTTTAGGAATGCTCTTCTCCAGTTGTCTTAGAGTAAAAGATCTCATAACAAAACTAAGAGTCTATACCAGTACTAGCAACTCTCTGAGGCTGTACTAATAAAGTATAAAGTATATATTTATACACAATGGTGCTTTGGTACTAAATGCTAACATCAACATGCTAACATACTCACAATGAAATGCTAAAATGTTGATGTTCAGCAGGTGTCAAAACAGCAATTCTGCATTTTGTGCCGGACTGTTTCTTGGAACTTAGTTTATTCTACGGAATGTACAAATGAGATATGAAGTGTTAAATTAGCTTTAGAGGTGCTAGTTGGGGGATTTTGTTACCTTCGGACCAAGCCAGGCTAGCTGTTTTTCCTTGTTGCCAGTCTTTACGATAAGATTACGATTAGCTGCTGGTAATGGCATCAATGGTGCTGTATCAGTGTTCTCATCTAACTCTCGGCAATAAAGAGAAAAAATGTATTTCACAAAATGTGGAACATCATCAAAGTTTTTTACAAATAATCCTGAGAGGAACATGAATATTTGTACAAAACTGGATGACAAAACGTTTTTCAGATATTGCTGTTGTGACCAACGTGGAAGACCGACTAACCAACCAACATAGCCATCTCTAGATCCACACCACTAGCATGGCTAAAAATAGGTGCAATCAGTTAAGACAGATATAGTTTTTCCCCTGCGCTCTCAAAGAATCTTTTTTTCTAATGATAACTGTGTCACTGCTTAGACATGATGCCCCATTCTTGCCATGAATCTCGACACTTCCCATTTGTTCTCTTTGATAATTATCCAACGCGTCCTCAGTTGCCAAGTAAACTTTGGGGATGTTATTTTGTCCTACATTTTGACATCCTGCTTCATCAATTAAATAGGGTGTACAATGCTTCATAAAAGAGAAATAATTTATACAGGCACGTTTTCTCAATCTAACTCAACATAAAAAAAAAAAAACTTGTGCTTTTCATGATTACTTATGAGACGTCTTATCAGTCTAAATGATGTCACACACAATGAAAGTGACAATGAAAGTTTGCACAAGGTGAACAAATCATTTCCTGTGCCCTTCACCCTATCTGGCTGAGGAGAAAGGGAGTTTAAATAATAAAAACTGGTGTTAAGCCCAGTTTGAAGAAATGCCCTAATTTGCTTTATCTTCAGACAATTGTTTACACTCTAGCTATACCCTAAATTGTCCTGAGGGAGGCTGCTGCTCACGCTTCCTCCTCTATCTGCTTTGTTTTCTGCCCCACTTATCACCCTGCTTTACATATCACAGAGTCTTAGGGAGCAGAATGTAAAAGCAGCTGGCCTTGTTTTATGTCTGGGGCTCAAGGAAAAAAGAAACTGCAGCAACATATCCTCTTCTTTGAAATCCCCTTGATGCTGATTACTTATTTAGGTTGCTTTGGGTGTGATGTGCTTACTATCACTGTTTGATTACTGTTGTGACTGGTTACTAAGATGTCTGGCCTCTCTGTGCGCAGGTGATCAGGAAGGGCGAGGTGAGCTGCTGTTGGATCTGCACCACATGCAAGGACAACGAGATCGTCCAGGATGAGTTTACCTGCAAGGCATGTGAGCTGGGATGGTGGCCCGATGATGACCTGGAAGGTAGGAGAGACAAAACCAGACACTCTGAGCCAATCTACTTTTAATATTATGAACAGTGTCCATTAATATTCTATACATTTTCTTTCCCTTGACCAACCCTCATTAATTTTTTCTCCTATTTCATGTGTTTGCTCTGAGCTAAAGTATAACACCCATCTAATTGAAACAGCACAAGCTTTTTTTCTCAAACTATTTTTCTCTGTCAAAAATCCTCCTCCCCCCATAAGCCCGTTAACACTTCACACCCTGACACCTCCTTCTGCTGATGCTTTTCATCATCCAAGTTCTATGACCTTGCTCTCTTAACTTTCTCAACCTCCACACTACTCCTTCCCTCCTCCCTGCTCTTTGCCTTGTTGTGAGCCAGCGGTTGTTTTGACAGCGATTTATAGAGTTGAGAGGAGCTCTCAGTTCCCAGGTGTAAAATCCTATTAGTGCCATGAGAGGTTCGGGGATACATCTCAGCAGTCTGTCGAGGAAGAAATTCTCCCTTTCCTCTCATTACACGTCCCTATCTGGAGAATACTAATAGAGAGAGTTGGTATCCTAATCATATAGTTAGGTTGTACTGTCCATATGCTCACTCATTTGCTCATTTAAAGCAGGATTTCTTTTGTCATAATACCATGTCATAATATTTCTTTAACATAATTTCATTTTGGTGCTGACTTCTCTTTGAAGTCCATGTGAATTGGCCCAGAGACAATGTACAGCACAATATTGGGCTTTGTTTTTGAATTATGTCTGGGTATTCCCAGCTTAGATATGACAGAATAGGTTTTATATAGGAATAAGGCGATTGAGGATTGTGTAAGAAGAGATACAGATATGAGCAATTCATCTTTGCCCCCCTCATCCATTTTCTTGCAGTGGGGCTGATGCCTCGGTGAACTAAGCTGGGTGGTTGGTCAAAATAAACCAGCAAGAGTTCACTGCAGTGCGCTTCAGACACTTTCCCCTCAAGTGTGTCTCAGCGTGTTTTTGCAGAAGTGCTTTTAAATAATATCTCAGTCTGACAAGTGCCTTCATATTCACATTAGTAATATTTTGTGTGGAAAATACCCAAGTTTCCCGGGGCCAGAAGTTATCATAAAATTTACATTTCTCATGATTTGAGATATTGGGAATTAGCAATGTAGACCAGTGTGTTTCTCTCTGCATAGTCTTGCTTGTGACGGCAGTGACTGTAATGCTATTAGCAGCAGCATGTAATTTGTAGAGGGTTAAGCTGGGTCTAGGGATGTCAGTTTTCTCCCATTAAGCTCTATAAACTTCCTCTGGGTGTTAGCTGGCAACTAGTGCATCATGACAGAGTTGACACACATACCGACCACATGTCTGCACATACACATTTGGCATTAAATTAAAATGAGAGAGAAATCTGACAGAACTGGAGCTGTGACACATGCAAATTAGTTCCTGAGCAATTTTAGGCCATCTAGATAGACTCTGATCTCTGCTACACACCTGACTTCCCTTGTGTCTCAACATTTGTGTTGTTCTCCTTTCTGCTACCTCTCTTCTGTCTGCTTCTTGGTTCTTATCACCTATTTTAATGTATCTTTCATTAAAAAAACTACTACAATACCAACAAAAGATTACCCCAAATTTCCTCTTTTCAGGCTGCCAGCCCCTGCCTCTGAAGTATCTTGATTGGGCAGATGTGGAATCCATGGTGGCAGTGGCTTTCTCCTGTGTGGGCATCCTGATCACTTCCTTTGTTACGTTTGTGTTTATCCAGTACCGTGATACACCTGTGGTTAAGTCCTCGAGCAGAGAACTCTGTTATATCATCTTGGCAGGAATCTTCATGGGCTACATCTGTCCATTCACCTTAATTGCCCGTCCAACAGTCACCTCCTGCTACTTGCAGCGCCTCCTGGTGGGCCTTTCATCTGCCATGTGCTACTCTGCCCTGGTAACCAAAACTAACCGTATTGCCCGCATTCTGGCAGGCAGCAAGAAGAAGATCTGCACCAAGAAGCCCCGTTTTATGAGCGCCTGGGCCCAGGTGGTGATTGCCTTTATGCTGATCAGTATGCAGCTAACCCTGGAGATCACACTCATCATTCTGGAGCCTCCTGAGCCCATCAAGTCCTACCCAAGCATCCGTGAGGTCTACCTCATCTGTAATACTAGCAACATAGGCATGGTTGCGCCACTGGGCTACAATGGCCTGCTAATCATGAGCTGCACCTACTATGCCTTCAAGACGCGGAACGTCCCAGCCAATTTTAATGAGGCTAAATATATTGCCTTCACAATGTACACTACCTGCATCATCTGGTTGGCCTTTGTGCCAATCTATTTTGGCTCAAACTACAAGATCATAACCACATCCTTCTCCGTCAGCCTGAGTGTAACAGTGGCACTAGGGTGCATGTTCACACCTAAGATGTACATTATCATTGCCAAACCAGAGAGGAATGTCCGAAGTGCCTTCACCACATCCGATGTGGTGCGAATGCACGTTGGAGATGGAAAGTCGCCTCAATGCAAGAACAGCAGCATCCTCAATATGTTCCGCCGGAAGAAGCCTGGGTCGGGCAATGCCAAGTGAGTGACCTTTTATGTTGTTCATCTTGCTAGATTGTTTTTCGTTAGAGAGAAAACTATAAGATGCCTAAACACTCAAATGTTACAGTGAGTTGAAACTCACAAAAGTCGTTTGGCATTTCTCTAAATGAATCATCAACAGTAACCTGCAGCTGCTTATTTTTCATATTATTGTTATCATAATATTTGAGTGTTTATGCTTAATGTTATTGGTCCTTTCCAGTACCCCAATCTATGTAAAACTAAACTGTTACATTGATTTAGAAACAGTGAGCAGTGAATACTGATTTATATGTCACATCCCCCTCCCCCTGAGGAGCATGAAATGTTATCAATGAAATAAAGCTAAATTTAACAGAAAGGTGGGTGGGCCTCAGGGTGGGACAATTGGATGTTGTAGATTCAAACAGGCCGTGCTAATGCATAAAATGTAAAAGTATAGATGTTACACATCTGAACTAGATATAAGACTTGCATATAACTTTTTTGAGATCCACAGCAGTGACACATGGACAGGTATCTAAAGTAAGGAGTGGGGAAGAGTATGGGAGTGATCCCAATATGTTTACGTGTTGTCTCTCACCCTTGCTATGCAGCCTTTCTAATCTTCTAACCCTTTAACCTTCGTAACTGAGCAGCGTACTGTCTGCAAAATGTCGGGGCTGGCAAATGTTTTTGGCATGGTGGTCCTTCAACTCCTTTCCTGGAGAGCTGCACTGTCAACTGAGACATGTTTTACTAGATATAAAACCAGGGGAGACATTTAGACACTCCCCAGCCAGATGATCATAATTTGCCCAAAAGTCCTAAATCTGAAATCCATCATTTTCTGCACAACATAGAGGTGGCATCGTTTTGGCACTGTTAATTCTATTTTAGATCAAAGATATTGCTTGGTTTTGATGAGTGACATTAAGGAAAAGGTGTAGCAAGTATCAATTCATTAATTGTTTTGCTCTCAGCTTGAGTTTGTTGATTTTTTTTTGTATTCAACAATAAAGTCTATCTGGTTGGTTAAAGTGTCTGATGAATCAAAGGAATCACTCCCTCCTCAATGGCAAACATGTTTTTGACTCTGCAGCCCTCTATGAAGGAGATCTGCCACCCTGCTGCTTTTGGTTTATCCTGAATTAACCTCACATTTAACTTTTCTCAGCATGAACGGCCCTCCGCACCTCTCCAACTAATCACATTAGAACTAGTCCTAGCTCATTATGCACTAAACTCTGTGTTGTCTTCAGGCCAGTTCAGGCACCAACTGAAATTCCCAAAAAGCATGTGTCCCATTTTAACTATATAAGCAAACAGTTAAGACAGGAAGAAATGAGCTGGGTGGCTCTTAATTCTATAAGCTCAATGTTTGAAGTAATTGGAAGATCATAATGCTGTCTGCAGCACATTATGACTCACTATGTTTGTGAACCGCCACAGTTGATAAACGTAATGCTCCTTAGAGCTCATGCGTGAACCCCTTAGCAAAGCTGTTAATGTCTAGTCATGTGGTTAAAAAGTATTTTAACATGCATCAGAAATGTTGAAATGCTGCTGCTCTGTTGTGTTGTGTTGCTGCTATGTTGATGTTGTTTTTCTGCAACCACCTCCCGGTTTCCTGTGATAGTAACTTGGGTCTTTATCTCGTTCATAGTTCTAATGGCAAGTCTGTGTCATGGTCTGAATCAGGTGCAAGACACCCTCCGAGGGGGGGGAATGTGTGGCACAGACTGTCTGTGCATGTGAGGAAACAGGAAGCCGGCTTGAATCAGACGGCGGTCATCCGGCCCCTAACTAACACCCCCGACCCCCACAGTTGTGAGCCCTCCACCTGCGACCTTGGCATAGAACCACGTCACCCCCAAGAACCGCGTGGTGCTAAACCTCTGTACAACCTGGTGGAGGAGGACGACGAGGGCGATTCGCAGCGCCCCCTCTGGACTCCGACTTGCTCTGGACAGATGCAAGGGCTGGAGTCTAATTTAAATAAGCCGGCTTCTTATTTGCCCTCTCACTTGAAGGGCTGCACCGCAGAGCGCTTGCAGGGGGCTGTGGTGGACACACACAGCTCCTATGTCCCTGCACTGAATGACCACGCCACTGGGGAGGCAATCCCTGCCAACGAGCCTTTGAGCTTGACCCCCTCTCAGCTTCCTTTGGCCCCACAAATGGGGACGTTTGAAGACGAAGGGTCTGAGGATGAGGAACTGGATCTCTTGCACAGCTACATTTATGATGCCAAGGAAGAGGGGGAGGGGTCGGACAGGGAAGGCGAGGATTTATCTCAGAACAAGCCAACTCTGGAGGATTCCCTAGCTTTGTCGCCCCCCTCCCCCTTCAGAGACTCTGTGTGTTCGGGGGAGTCTGTCAGCGACTCCCCCATCATGGAGTCGATGCTCGGAAACCCTCCTAGCTCAGTCTACACCTCGAACATCCTCGAAGACTTCGCACACAGCTCCTCAACACTGTGAGAGCAAAACAGGCGCTGACACACTTGTGCATCACACAGACGTGCAGTTTCACATACAGGTTCACACACATACACACACACACACTTACTGTACAACAACAATTCTTTACTTATCATTTCAGGTTTTTAACATTTATGCTTTGCTGTCATTTGCTTGCTTGTGTTTATTACTCTGATTTTGTAAGTAAGGGGTTAATCAAAATTACAAGTAGAAAAACACCATGAATCATTCATGAGTGCTTACATGTCTGAAGGGCTGTGAATACACAAAGCCTTTCTGTAACATGTTAAACTGGGAAGAGTGCCAAAACGGGTCAGCTCTCATGCCAAATTGTGATAAATTAAGCAACACTGAGAATAACAATGAAGGATGTAGCTGTGGTTCTCATGATGGCAGTGCAATTAAACGGTCGACAAGAAACAAATGAAAAGACAAACACATTCCTGTATATATATAATCGTGCACTGTAAGATACATCCAGAGTCCAAACTGGCTCTAAGTAGTAGCTCAAGTGCTTTTCATGCCAGTTTTGATTAGCTCTGCTTCTCTCTGCTGCACATCTACAGGTCTATTCATGTCTGTAGCAGTCGCAGCTGCATAAAAAAAAACTATTCACCTTTTTTCATTAATTGATTTCACCTCAGCTTTTTCTTATCTGACCTCTTCGCAATTTAAACATTTCAAAGAGATTAATTACCAAGAAATGTGCAGTAAGTTGGTTGAATATTACTGTTATGTGTTATGAGGTGTGCACAAAAATATTATCCCTAAACTGAGTTACTGCTGAAGACTTGCACTGTATGATATATAATATGGATATAATGTGCTAATCAAAGTTGTTATCATCCTACATCACTGCTTTCAGTTTTAACAATGCAGCTGATACAGGTTAGTGTGATTTTAGATGATGGCGATGTTGTTTACTCAGCTTCCACTCGATCGTAACCCTGAGACGATGTTTCATGAGCATGGGACGTGATAAAAGAACTACTTTTGCTTTCCAATGCCGTGTTGATATTTCTCATGTTTTCTGAGTTGGCTGTGTCATTGTAATGAAAACACAGTACTTGTACAAGTTCTCAAAGTTTGTAATACTGTTAAGCCATCTCTTGTTTTTCACACAGGTGGTATGTTTGTAATACTAATAAATGTTTCTATATTTAGAATGTCAACGGAAAAAAAAAATTTATACATTTTGAAACTGTGCTCAAATACTTGTCAAGGAGCAGTGTGTTTGGTTTTTGGGTAATCTTTAAGATAACTTGAGTCAACTGTATCCTCTTGAAACTATTCAGTTGTAAAAGTAACCAATAATTAATTGCTTCTTGTAATGAGATTATACATGTTTCAATTTTGCTTCAATCTTGCATTATAAACTTAAGTAGTTTACTTGAAGTTAAGTTCCTTAGTTCTTTATCTATAAGAATGCAAATTATTTTAAAGTACAAGACTATACAGCGCATAGTGCAATTCTATTGTATTTCCAAATGTTTTCAGTATATTATAGTGTAAGTTGTTAAATGATTTTAACCAATGTAAAATATGAGAAGGAGCCACCTGTTTAACACTGTCAAATCTAGAGTGAACTAGGCCTTTATGTTTTGGGAAAGATGAACAATGCTGTAAAATAAAAGCTATTTATATTAAGAAGACTGATTACTGCCTACTATAGCCAGAAAAAACGGTTGTCATTAAGTCTGAGTGCAAAAATCCTACAACGTGCCAAGATTTAGACTACAAAGGAATGTGTGTGTGTGTGTGTGTGTGTGTGTGTGTGTGTGTGTATGTGTGTGTGTGTGTGTGGCTATTTGTACAGTCTATGAACAAACTCTTTTACATGGCTTTTGCAGTGGAAATATTCAGTCCACAGTCTGAATTCTATCTATTTACTTATTTCATTTTCCAGTACTAAGTATGAAGCAAGGTCATGAGTGTATGACCGTGAACATAGACCGTGTATGTGTGTATGTATGACACATTACGCCCCTAACACTGTAACAGGTAGCATATTAAATGTAACACAGTTAGCATTCACTTTAAACATCTGTTTACCGTAACCATAACCAGGGGCGTTGGACTGGGGGGGGTGGGGTGGGGGGATGAGTACCCAGGGCCCTCATGTGAGGAGGGCCCAAAAAGATGCTAGAATAAATAGCTGTGGATGCGGGGAAGGGCCCATAGAAAATGCCTTTCTACAGCAGCCAGAATTTTGTGCTATGCCTCCCGACCATAACCATGTGTATCGTACCGGGGATGTATTGTTACTCAAATGAGCAGCTGATCTTGCTTGTTCTTTTGCTTATCTGCTGAAAACACTTCACTGGATAAAACACATAAGGTAAGATAACGTTACATGTGTTGCTAGCTAGCAAGTTGAGCATCAAGCTAGGTGACGTAAATTGTGTGAGATGACAGATGCAGCTCACTGAGCGGTTTCACACAAAACTACGGCTAACTGAGACTTTCTTCGATTGAAAAATGATCTTTTAAATTGACGAACATCACATTTGTAATCCTTGGCTCAATTCAAACGGGATCAAAAAATAATTTGCCTCTCCCCGTTCATATTTTTTTTCCCGAATTAAGGTCCCATGAGGGACTTTGGCTCAAAGCTGTTGCACTAAACTTGACAAACTATAGACTTTACAGGTAGCACTCGTGCGTTACAGGTGCTCTACAAAATGTTGGGTGATGTTACTGCTTGTTGAGACTAGCTTGCCCCTCCCTCCTCCTCATCCCTCCCCCTTCCTTCTGTACTTGCGCATTAACCCCCCACCCCCCCAAATTCTTCTTGGCAGTTGTTGGCTGGAACGCTGGAATCCCTGTTTGTGTATGCTTCGTGGTGCCGGTGGGCCCAGTTTGTTTTGTTGCTGTTAGTAGACCCTGGGCTGTCTACAGAGACCACGTTGGTTTACAGTGTGTTCTGGGGACAGGCAGCTCAGGATAGTGAGGACATGTTTGCTGCATGTGACAACAAATGTAGCTTAAAACACATGTGACATCGCTTATGACAACTTGAAAAGACGCTGGACGTTATAGCTGTAGCTTCGTAGCCTAAATAGCATAGTATGCTGTACATATGAATTTACAACAATGCCTATTTGTGACAATCACGTAATGACAGTAACCATAATCAGCCTGGAACCACTTTTTACTTACTTCTCAAACATAAAAGAACTTTCCTTCTCAACAACACACTCCGTTGTCACTTATGTATTTGTGTTGTACCTTGGAAAAGGACATTTTTAAAGACATTTCGAGATACAGTAAATGAAATGTCTTTAAAATGTCCTTTTACACTAATTTTACAGAATTTTAGCATAATGGATTGTTTCTTTGTAACAACACACACACACATACACAAAACAAAAGTACCATTGTGTCTGTGGTTGATTGTCACTTGATGGGAAATACACTTCACATGACACCGTTTTGGGAGCTTGAGACAAAACATCACTCTGTAACTGTAGACGAACCAGCAGCACATGCAGCAGCATACAGTACATCAGCATATAGAGCAGCACGAGGAAGTGACAGTTAAAGAAAGGGAAGCTTGAGCATTTAGTTGTTTTTTTTTTACATTTCCGGGTCCTATGACTTATCAGGTGGTTGCTGAGCGGCAGCCGGAGGAGGAGGACCAGGAGACTTAGAAAGGGGGGAGAGAAATGTAATTTCTGTTGCGTCTGGCCCTTAACCCTCTGACCAGCCCAGTGGAAGAAGCAGAAGCTGTCTGACTTTAGAGAAAAGTTGTCAGTGTCAGTCTCAGCATGGCCGGGGGCTCGGTGTTTGAGTGTAAGGAGTACTTGTTCAAAGTGCTGGTCATCGGGGAATTAGGCGTCGGGAAAACCAGCATCATCAAACGCTACGTGCACCAGCTTTTCTCGCAGCACTACAGAGCGACGATCGGGGTCGACTTTGCTCTAAAAGTTATCAACTGGGACAGCAAAACTCTGGTTAGGTTACAACTGTGGGATATCGCAGGTAAGCACACGCGCATTCACTGTAATATTGCGACAATTGCTGTTACAAAACTAATTCAGATGGTTTCACTGTCAAGCTCAACGTGTGTGTGTGTGTGTGTGTGTGTGTGATGGAATTATAGCCACCATTTAATTATGGACACAGATTTCAACCAGAAATACCCATACTCTGTGTGTGAACATGATGTAAAATTGCCACGAGCTCAAAGAATCAGGGTATGAATTTCCTGCATATAAAAGACCGGTTGATCATGTCTGCTCTTTGTTTGTTTCTACTTTATGATCATAGCAGAGCATAATTATCAGTGGAATGTAGGTCACGTTGTTATTAGCGACTGAGCGCCGCCCACCTCAATGAAACTCACCATAATATTCTTGTAATATTTTCTCTAGGGATTAAGCAGATTTAAACATGTTTACTAAGTGACTTAACTGGCTCTTATCATTAATGCTGTTGTTCATGTTGCGATGTCACTGTAATATTCGTCAAATGTCCCTGTCTCATGTTGTCCTTGTATTTAGGAGAGGATTTGAGGAAACTTCAGTAAATTCTTCTTCCTCAGACTTTCTAAACTTGGAACACACAGCAACTTGTGCATTCCAGCAGCTTGAGTAAGCAAGCCGAGAGAGAGAAATTAGAGCAGTGTAAATAAAATGTTCACACATGCAGACGGTCCTACTCAAACTCAGTGTTTGTTCATCTCCCTGGCACAAAAATATATCACACTGCAAACAGAGAAGTCTGAGAATGGCATGCTGGGAAGGACAGGTGGACAGGAAGCGAGAGGCATACAAACCAGTAAAATAATGACTAACTTGTATGTTGACCAATCTGACAGAGACTCTCTACAGTTCAATCAGCAGGAGGGAGATGTTCCTGGGATGTCCCATCAGCCTTTACATCTGTATCTTTTCGTGTTGGATCTGGAGTATCTTCATGGCCAAAAATAAATCTTACATTAGGGGTTGTGAAATTGCTCGGTCATATATACTGTAACACATAATGCAAATTTACAGTGGATATTTTTTACGTTGGGTGTAATGAGATCATGGCGTGTGTGTGTGTGTGTGTGTGTGTGTGTGTGTGTGTGTGTGTGTGTGTGTGTGTGTGTGTGTGTGTGTGTGTGTGTGTGTGTGTGTGTGTGTGTGTGTGTGTGTGTGTGTGTGTGTGTGTGTGTGTGTGTGTGTGTGTGCGTGCGTGCGTGTGTGCGCATGCGTAAAGTGTATTGACTGTTCCAGTTCCAGGCTAAACAATAAGCTCACATGTGCAGAGGTACAATAGGAGTTGTTAATCATTCTCTGAGAAGGTGGAAGTTGAGGAGAGGATTGTGGCTTAAGGTTTGTCTGTGTGTGTGAATCATTTTTATTTCAGTTTTCATAAAAGTAATTGATTAATTGTTAGGTCTATTAAATGTCAAAAAATTGTTTTAAAAAATGGTCATCACGACATCCCAAAACTGAAAGTAATGTATTTAAAGTGGTTGTTTTGTCTGACTCTTGAGTCCATAACCTCAAAGTATTCAGTTTATCACAAGAGACCCAGAAAACAAGCAAATATTTACATTTGAGAAACTGAAACTAAAGAAAACTTGGCAGATTTACTTAAAAAATAATTGATTATCAAAATGTTTTGTCAAATTAATAGTTTCAGCCGGTCACTCTAAAACTCTTGCTACTGTAATACAGTTAAGTTGTAGGCTATTTAACCTGCCAACATAGTTACCAAGCTCTCATTTTGTTTACAGCTGTTGACTAGAAACAAAATATTCAAGACAGTTTAAAGTCACCATGTGCAAGTGATTTAGCACCACATGCAGCACAGAGAATGGGGATGGAGGGACATGCTGTTCAGATAGTCTAGGCCTTAAGTGGTAATTATGGCACAAGTAGTCTGTAAGATTTTGATTAGATGTTAAACAGTCAACTGTTATAGGTCATATCCATTCTGTACATCCAGTATGTAAGGTCTGATTAAAACAAAACTGCCCATACTGTATATACATGTGGGTATGTGAGTACTGTGTTTAGACAGACTTGAAAATGTGAACCTATCCTTTGAATCTTGTTTTTATACAAAAGAAAGGAAAAATGATTGCCTCTGCCTCTAGATATGTTCTATTCATACTTTTGAACGGCGACATGGTTGTGCAGGTTTATCCTCTCCCTCAATCAAACAAACCTCACATGCTGAGACAGATCAGGACAGATGGTCAGAACAAGACTGCTGTTTTTATATTTACTCCATTGCTTACAGCTGTGACAGAAAGGGTGTGTGTGTGTGTGTGTGTGTGTGTGTGTGTGTGTGTGGTGTGTGTGTGTGTGTGTGTGTGTGTGTGTGTGTGTGTGTGTGTGTGTGTGGTGATTGGCAGTGTGGGCTACATTCCCCTGCTGTTACTTGGGCCCTGGCAGTACAAGCTCAGTGTGCAGGGGCATCTGTGACTGAGTGCCAGGGAAGGCAGTCTGCCTGTCACAGCCAGACAGCACTCGGTCACAGAATATGTGAGGCTAAATAAAACACACACACACACACATTTAGACAGACTGATATCATCCATTAAGACAAAGGGAACACGCTTAGACATATTGATACAGAACATGCACACAAACTGCAACCAGAAAGAAGTTTTGAGGTTAGATGACACAGATACTAAACCTCATTATTCACACCTACAACAAGGCCTGGCCGGAGGACACTGAGGATAAAATAAGTAATGAAACGTGGGTGTGAAAGAGCAAAAGCTGGAGGTATATTTGCCAAGCCCTTAAGACCAGCCATTAAGCCCTTTTGTCGTGCAGAAAATGAAGAGGAATTATCTTATTGGCAACATGGAGATCAAGTTCAGAGTTACGTTGTCTTTTACCAACCTTACTAATGATTACAGTCTGGGAGGAATGATAGTAATCAGAGGCTTTTACAAGATGGGGGCACTATGGAAGTCAGCATGAAGCTTGTAGCAGTCCCACCCCCTATACCCAGAATTGCTACTCTCTCTTGGATTTGTCTTAGGGATTGGACAGGAAGATTACCACCATAGCATACTGTAAAAAAGCCTGCACCTTGTAGGACCTAACATTCCTGTAGGAGCATGAGGTCACACATTAACAGGATACAGTGGTTTCAGTTTTACATTTTACATTGACCCCTGACACTGACCCCTGAAAAAATCTTCCATTTCTAACTCAAACGCCATTTTCCACCAGTATTCCAAACTTTCAACTATTTCTGAATTTTGTCTGACAATAGCTTTTGTGTGAAATACTGAATACATTCACCTGTTTCGGCTCCTGAAAACCCTTTCCACACTGAGGCCATAACTTATAACAAGAGGGTCACAAACCTAAGAGATAAGGGAAAGAGCAGAAAGTAATTGATTAGTAATAGATTTTATCATCAGTTAATTAAATTTAATTATAAATCAGAACTGTATATGAATTACTCAATGTGACTTTTGCAGAACACGATGTGACAGACGGCACCACAGTCGAAGGAGCAATAAATGTAATAAATGTATTTGCTCAATGCATATGCTTTTTATAATGTTTTTAATGTCTTGCTGCTGCATGCAATTTTATACTTGAATCTTTTAAATTTATTGTGTGTATATTGTGTACTTTTTATATTGTGGGAAACGTTGCAAACTTAAGAATTTCATTGCATGGTGTAAAATCTGTGCATATGACAAATAAATATCTTGAATCTTGAATCTTGAATCTTAACAAGGTGCTTGGCACCAACAAAGTGCATTAAGAAGCTTCTTATTTTACTCTTCCTTCAATTTTCCCCATGTTTAAAGTAAGTCTTAGCAATAGATTTTCTTGGTCGCTCCACTTTACTCTGACAATATCGTGGTTGTAAATCGATCATTTACATCAGTTCTGTCATTATCTGCTAATGAATGTGTCTTTTGTGCATTGCTGCTTGTTAGTAGTAGTCTTGGTTTATGTGTGTAGGTTTTTGGCACCAATAGTGATTAAGACCAAAAATGTTTTCCTTTCCTGTTCTTGATTCTCCTTGAGACTGTCGGTAGATGAATAGTTTAAATGGGTCACATGATCTTATTCTACAACAAATATTAGTATTTTGAGCTAAATCCCTACAACGTTGTGCAAAGGCTTTATGTTGATCAGCCCCCACCAACCCATGAGTCGAAACGAGTCATACCACTTAATGGTTGAGGAATTCCCTCAATTCAGACTCTGTTCAGTGCTAAAAGCCGTAGTAAGCTGTAAGTATCTTCTCACGTGCCAGTCATGTGTTATTCACAGTTTCTCCTTTAAAGCTTGTGCTGAAGACTACCTTAATGACTGGACCCTGTGTCGTCTTTGTTATTTTAGTTGTTGGGAGGGCATAGGGGGAAGTTTCACAGCCAGTTGCCTCCTAACAACAGACGGAGACTGCTGCTGTTGCTACTGCCGTGTCTGGCTTGGACAGTTTCTATGGTAACCCACCCACAGGATAGCAATATGTACAACTGTAGAGGAAACTGGGGTTGCTAGGGCTATGGATAATGATGAGACTTTTATTTCTGTTTCTCCCACACAAACAGACATGATACAGTGGCATTATCTAAACTGTATCTTTTTAATCAAGTAGCTCTGTAGCTGCAGATTTCTAAAGATTTCACGTGTTCATATCTGGAATCACCTAACCGAGGTCATGCAGAAGTGTTCATTGGTGTGAAAGCCTTTGGAATTCCACAGTAGTTCACAGTCTCTCTTTACAGACAGATTCAGACGCATTTCTTTTTAGTGTCTAGGCATTTTGAGCATTTGAGGCAGCAGCACATGTCTTTGTTCTCTTCTGCAGTCTCATGTTCCTCTGTGGCATTCAGTGAGTAAATACTCTATTGTTCAGCTCATTCCATTCCTGTGTTTTCTGCTCATTGGGTTAGCAGCATATGACAGTCATGAAGGCTTTTAGTATGATTTTATTTGTCCTTTATTGAAATGTAGATTGATCATTGTATCCTCATGTTTGGCAAAAAACAATATATTTGAAGACGCCACCTACGGGCTGTGGGAATTTATACACAACATTGCACTAGGCAACGTGTTCATTAGATTTTGATGAATATAGGCACTGTAATTTGATTTCAATAAATTCCACATTTTCTGGGCTGCTGTTATCTATTAAACATAACTAGTGGTCCCAATCCACTCCTGAAAATAGTATCCAACACATGTATTGTTTACTAATATTTGAGTATTGATTGATAAAAACTGCATTGCCCAGATGTTTTAGGAAATGATTGTGAAATGATGATGTCAACAACAAGATGCACGTCGAGATCATCAGGAGTGTAGTGTAGAATGTGCTCATTGTGTTGTTAGTCAGCAAAAAGCCTGGGTTCAGTAAAAGCAGCTGAATGTGTTTTATGACTTACTTAGGACATTCTAAAGGTCAGGCATCATAGGATTTGCTTAATGTTAGTGACTTCTGCGCAGAACCACCTTATCAATACCCCAAATAACTCATTACACCATGCAAAAGTCGGGTGTGTATGTGTGAGCGTGCGTGTATGTGCGCAACTGCCATGTTATCGGTATTGTTAATATAATCACCCCACACAAGTCTTTTCCACCCAGCCTGTTCTCTCCCAGGAGGAGTGAGGTTAACACCCCAAGACTGGCTGTGCTTGCACATCGACCTTGCAATAAGGGCTAAACGTGTCATAAAAGTGAAGTGTGTGATGTAGACAATGACACGCTGTCATGGCCTCCTCAGTGTTTATGGAACAGTTTGTTCTCAGTTCCAGAATATAAAATAGTTGTTTTAGTAGGGATGCACCGTTCTGACTTTTTTAGTCCCGATACGATGCCTGGGCTTTGCGTATCTGTTGATACCCGATAAAGATCCAATACCGTTGTTGAATTAATGATAAACTGTATACCTTCCACCTTCCACTTCCACCATGTGGAAGAGACTAAAGGCACCAGACTTTCCTAACTAAACATTACTTTCCTAACTAAGACAAAATAACATAGATGGTGCTTTTGGATGTGCTTGATTAAATTGGTAGTTTTGTAATTTGCAGTACTACCACCACTAGTTGGTGCGGCAAGCGTGAAATATCGCCACAAAAGGGTGGTGATGGCGCCCTGGATATGACACATGCCTTTGATATTTGAGATCCGGGTTCGATTCCCACTGCAATGAATCAACCAATGCGTCCCTGAGCAAGACACTTAACCCCTAGTTGCTCCAGTAGCGTGTGATCTCTGACATATACTCTTTGGCTCGCTCCATGTTGCTTAACGGTTAACTCAAGTGTTCCAGCCTGCGACACACGTGCTTTTTGACAATTGACGTAGGATATGCTGTGAAAAAAAAAAAAAAAAAGTAAACTGGATCGGCCGTGTATCCGTTAATTTTTCCCATCCCCGATCAAGCTATTTTGTCAATATCGGGGCCGATATACAATCTTAATATTGGATCGGTGCACCCCTAGTTTTTAGTATGTTATGAAAGTCAGTACATAATAATGTGTCCGCTCAACTGTCCTTGCTGCTCTGACACAATTTCATTGAGCTGACAAAAACATGGTTTACTGTATTCTTTGCCTCTGTGGTAGATAAATGTTGGACTCAGTCAGACCTCTCAATAGAATAACCAGAAGACACGTGCCTTGAAAAATCATTAAGTCATAATTTCTTTCTGTACTCTGCCTCTGCTTCCACTCAGCTGGATGTATGAGCTCTACAAGGCCTGGAAATGAAAGCCTTATTTTAGTCTATTGGCTCTTTATCCCACTGTGTCGTGTCTCTGGTGAATTCACCTGGGGTTATATCAGCTAAAATTAGACTCTCAATTATGAGCAATTACCGCAGGGCTGTGGGCCCCACAGTGTATTCACTCTCTCGATCACACCCACACTGCGCCACGCCACGCCACTCCAGTACCTTGCGTGGTTGGGTAAGTACCCACAGTAAAGTGAAAGTATGCTGGGAGAAACTGTGCTCACAGTTCCTCAATCCTGTTCTTGGTTTATTTTCTGTTTTGTAACTCAGCTCTAGTGGAGCTTAACTGTCTAGAACACTGTACAATTAAACTTTCCCTGTAAACTTTGCAGAGATTCATATATGCGAGCAGGTGCATTACAGTTATATGTGATCCATTGCAAAGAAGGAAGCAAAAAATGTAAACACAATCTGATGTCACAAATTTAGACAACTTAGTCTGAGTTATACATGTTTTTGAATGCTGCTATGTGTGTGTTCACATCAGAAATCTAAAAATGACTTACATTTCTAGTTATACTTGGAAAATCTGCATTGTGTGAAGGTGAGACGGAGAGTGGTCATAGAAACTGATATTGGCACACTAAAGCTCAAAAACAGGAACTGTGTGGAAACTTACGCATGCTCACGTGTAAGAGAGTGAAACCAGTATAATCCTTCATCTTACTTTTAATGTAAGACTGCCCTCGTTGTATTTGGATAAAGAGTTCTATCTGTGAACTGTCTGAAACATATAGATGTTATTGAAACCATGAGCTTCCAGCATCAAAACTATGAAAGCTTCTCTACAAATGTCTGCCTAAAGATGTTTTTTATTTTGCATTGGCAACCGAAACTGTCAGTTCCTCTAGCTGCAGGCAGCGTCAACACACCTAACTGTCTCGGCATCCAGTAAAAGAGTGAGCATCAGCCCTGTCAAAATGCCCGTTTTTAGTGACCAACTAATCTGTTGTGGTTACAGTTTGGATAAGTCTTGTGTATTTTTTATTATTATTATCAAATCATATAAAACAACCAAAACCAAGTATTGTATGTATAGCCAAAGCCTGATATAAGCTTCCTTCCTGAACAAATACAAAGAAAGGTTTAATGATAGAAAGATGAAATAGAGGAGGCACCATGGGTGATCGCGCATTCTACTCCGCCGCTCCTCGGACTTGGAATGCCCTCCCTGGCCATCTAAGGGCACCACAGACTTTTGAGACTTTTAAAAAAGGACTAAAAACATTTCTTTTTAGCAGAACTTATGAGTTTTAACCTTGCACAAAAATGTTGTCGCACAATTTATAGACATTTTACACTGATGTTTTTTACATAGCTTTTATGAGCTATCTTACCTGTAGCACTTTGAGATTTGTTTAAATGTAAAGTGCATTACAAATAAAGCTTTCTGAGGCAAAAATCAAGGGATATTTTGATCAGATGTGCTTGAAAGTGTGATGTCAGCCAAGTGTTAACAGAGATACCTTTCGCCAGTTGAACTGCTGATCACAGACTCCCCCCCCCCCCCCCCCCCCCCCCCCCCCCCCCCCATGAGACACTGTGCTGGAAGCCTCAGTGAACACTCAAAGATAAAGTTATGCGGGCAGACTGGAAAGTACAGTTGTGTTCAAAATAATAGCAGTCCAACATTACTAACCTCATAAGTCATATGCTTTGGTAGAAGTGATATTTCTACATGGCAAAACATTTACTAGTAAGTGTTGTAGAGTCCCAGAAAACCAACAGACACAACAGTCATGACATGCATGCTGCTCATTCTGTGTAATTGAATCTGTAATTGAAAGGGGCATGTTCAAAACAATAGCAGTATTGTGTTCAATTAGTGAGGTTATTGATTCTGTAAAGAAACAGATGTCAGGTATGGTCCATATTTAAGGAAGGAAGGAAGCAAAAGGTTGTAGTGCATTTCACCCTGAAATAATCAGCAAACTGGCTTGTTCCAGACATTGCTCTGAGGAACACGGGACTTTGATTAAAAAGAACGTGGGAAAAAACGGTCAACTACCATTCCAATGGATCAAAATGGAATTGCCAAAATGGCAAAGGCTCAACCAATGATCAGCTCCAGGAAAATCAATCAGAAGAACGATCAGAAGAAGGCTATGTGAAGCAAAGCTATCAGCCAGGAGCCCCGCATAGTCCCATTGCTGAAAACTAGACATCTACTGAATAGTTGAAATTTGCCAAAGAACACATTGACTGAATCTCATTTCTCTATCTTATCCCTACCCATTACCTGGCCAAAGGAGAAATGGCGCAACATTCTGTGGACTGATGAAAACAAAATTGTTCTTTTTTCTACGGGCCGCAGACCGTTTGTCCGACAACCCCCAGGCACTGAATTCAAGCGAAGACAGTAAAGCATGGTGGTGCATACCAGAGATCCTGGATCAGTTTCAAAACATCAAAATACTTGAAGAGGTCATGTTGCCTTTTCCTGAAGAGGAAATACCTTTTGAAATATATAAATAGGTCTTTCAACAAGTCAATGACCCAAAACACACCAGTAAGCGAGCAAAGTCTTGGTTCCAGATGAACAAGATTGATGTGATGGATTACCCAGC
Organism: Etheostoma spectabile; assembly: GCF_008692095.1. Classification (NCBI taxonomy): domain Eukaryota; kingdom Metazoa; phylum Chordata; class Actinopteri; order Perciformes; family Percidae; genus Etheostoma; species Etheostoma spectabile. The sequence continues at coordinate 11,308,296 of NC_045750.1, forward strand.
CCAATCCTCGGACCTCAGTCCCGTAGAACACTTGTGGGGCAAAACCCAGTGATGCAGAGGAATTTTGGAATGTAGTTCAATCGTCCTGGGCTGGAATACCTGTTCACAGGTGCCAGAAGTTGGTTGACTCCATGCAACACAGATGTGAAGCAGTTCTCAGAAATAATGGTTGTGCAACTAAATAGTAGTACACTGATTCAAAGTAAAGCAAACCCTTGGGACATTTTTCAATTTATACAGTAAATGTTTGAGTTTGTAAAGAAAAATGCAAATACTGCTATTTTTTTGAAAAGCCTATTATTCATTTTTCTTCACTTTCTGTAAAGGTATAACACAAACTTGATCAATTGTGGTCATGTTCTGATTTGGAATTGAATGTGCAGTGTTCCCAATGCATTGATATTATGGAATTAAAAGCTATTCCAAAGATTTTGAGCATTATTCACTTTTTTTAAACACACTGCGATTCTTCTGAACACAACTGTATGTTAGAGCTCTGTTCCTGGAATCTTTTTCAAACCACCCTATTGTCTGTTTCCTCTTTAAGGGTTTCATTTTAAATGTTCGAATTAAAGTATGGAAACTCTAATGGAAATTCAAATTAGTTATGACTATAGTAATTGAACCTTACAACTATCTGTCATCAGTTCTCATGATGTAATGGCATCTAAAAAAATCATTTATAGTTAAGAAGTTGGTGTAATGTGAATACAATCAGTAGATTTAAGAAAGGTATTAAACAGTCCAGTTGTGTTTAAGAAACCCTCTCAGATTGACAGTGGCACTAAATATCCTGCTGGTAATTCTGCTTGCTTTGCCTTTTGTAAAATATGATCTCAGATTTACTCAGAGAATGACTTCACAGAAAGGGCTTGTTATTATGACAGATTACTTGTGCCATTCTCTGTGCAGATTTGGTAAATTAGGAAAAGAAGGTCGAATAAGAAACATCTCTAGCCACGTAATGTTTGGCCACATTTAGAGGAGGAAGATTGTTGAGCTCTCATGGACTTGTGGCAAAACTGAGAAAGACATTATAATGAAATACTTACATTTCGCCATTTAGCAGGATCAGAGCCAGACATTTGGTTTCATCCTTAAGATACTGTTTGGTATTTTGGTTTCGATGTTCTGCTTTTGAGGGAATTATCACCACATGTTTTAAATCTTTCACAATCCCCACACCCTGTTACTCATCTAGCTTTAAGCTGCTTTGTAAAAAAAATGCAATTCCAATATATTATTTTCCTATCTCCCCAGGTCAGGAACGATTTGGGAACATGACGCGGGTGTACTACAAAGAGGCTGTGGGGGCATTCGTGGTGTTTGATGTGACAAGGGGTTCCACATTTGAGGCGGTGTCTAAGTGGAAGCATGACCTGGACAGCAAGGTGAAGCTGGCTAATGGCAGCCCCATCCCCTCAGTGCTGCTCGCCAATAAGTGCGACCAGAAGAAAGAGAGCTCCAACAACACAGCCATAATGGACAATTTCTGCAAAGAGACTGGCTTTTTGGGCTGGTTTGAAACCTCAGCTAAGGTGAGAGAACAATACATTAGACATAGAAGCTATTAGTTGCACATTTGCGTAAAATAGATCCATGCTCTTTAACGTACATTACTATTTATATCTGTTAGGCTGGTTATCTGATAGGCTTTTTTTCATAATTACTCTCTCTGGTGTTTCTTTATGTTTTACTCAAGGTTATTCTATACGTGAGCAGCATAAAAATACCAAAGTTAGGGCTTATTTTAATGCTTGCTGAAATACGTTGCATACTGGGACACATATTTCCTTTAAAGGTAAAGAGTCCAAACATGACGAGTAATGTCTTCAAATCTTATTTTTTTGCATGAATTTGACTTGAGTTTGCAGCAACTCAGATGTGATAGGAGTTTTGAAATGCTCACACAGCCGAGTAAAACTAAGAGGAGCCACTGGACTTTTATTGTGAAAACATTTTCCCATGGCTTCATCACTTCTCATGACAGGAAATCCTCCAAGCCCCCTCTGAATGATGTAATCACACTGGTTAGACTGTGGCAATTGTGAAATAGTTATGATTAGTAATTTTTTTTTTTTTTGTTAAACACTTGGGAACTCACTCAACAGTTATTCAGTTACGTATTTATGTAGATAATTTTGTAGATAATTAGTATAAAATTGAGATGAAAAATCTTTAAAGCTTTGCCAAATGACTGAAGTTGGTTTTATATTGTACAAATGAGACAGGTTGATTGTTTTTGACAGGAAATTTTTGACAACCATTTTTTTTTTTCCTGCTGTCTTTGCACAATATTTATGAACATTTATCTCTCCAGCCATTGAAAAGATGGATAGCTGGTGCGGTATGGTATTGCATGACATTGATTGATGTTGCAGGCTGTGTGGGTTATAGCGGCAGGGCTCTGAAAGATAATGTTCGGTGGTGTTTCTCCTCAACTCTGGTTACTGGTGTGTTCACACTATGCTTTTGTACTTTTGTCTCTTTGTGAGTAGAATTTGGTAAAGCGAGATCCTTTAGGCTGCCTCTCTCTTCAAAAGCAATACGTTTGTTAATTGAAGGACTAAAATATATCTGTTTTAGTCTCCAGTGATGGAAGAAGTATTCAGACTATTAACTAAAGTAAGAGTAGTAATACAACACTATGAACACTCTCCCCTTTGCAAGTAAAAGTCCAGCATGCAACATTTTACCTGATTAAAAAGTACAAAGGTATTGGCAACAAAATGTACACAGAAATCAGTGTTATATTATTATACAGTACAATGAGATCATAATTAATTTAATGCAAAGCAGTTCTTTGATATACTGTTGGGTAGTTTACTGATTGGTCCACTTGGGTGTGGCTTAGTAGCGTCGCATTTCCCCCTACTCATTTCCTGGTTCTCCATCCCCATAAACAACATGAAATCAACAAGAGCGTTAACTTTTCCTGCAACAGACTTCCAACAGTGGTCAGAAAGCACAGGGGAGACACTTTGTTTCTTTCACAATGCTTCTAGTCAAGTCAAGTCATGTTTATTTCATCCATAAAAACGGAAATTACAGTACTCACACCCGCCATCATACCCATAAAAACTAGTTGCTTGTTGTGCTGTCTAATGCCCTGAGGTATAAAAGAGAGAGCATACCGTTTAGTTTGTGTCACAGGAGGTCTTAGCCTACCACTACGCTCCATAACCCTGCCATGAAAAGGGTGACCCTTGTTATTTTCGGTGTCATTTTTACCAGATGATCATCATATACCTGATCCACTGTATTTAACTCTCCCACCATTTTCCCAGCCCTTTTAGTCACTCTATCAATCCCGGCCCTCTCCGTTACCCCAGCATCCCCCCCCACTCCACCACACAGTAACTCCAAACACTACATATGACTAACATAAAAAACATTCTCACCACATCCGTATTCACCTTAAATGACTGCAACTTCCTCATACAGTATACACGTGGACTTAATTAGAATTGGAAGCTAACCCTCGCCACTCTCTCACTCGCTCTACACACACTCTACACGCACACACACATGCCGGCCCTGCTATTCTCTTAAAGTGATTGACGCAAACCCCAATGCACAAGTACACTTCAGTCCACTTATGTAGTCTACAGCGAAAGCTCTGCGTAGAGCCTCCGCAGAAGCATAAATTGAGCTTAAGTAGTAACTATAGTTGTAAAAAAAATATAATGGAGTAAACACTACAAATTTTCCTTTTGAAATGTGGGTACAAGTACTGTACCAAAAAATTGCTCAGCACGCAGCACTCGAGTAAATCTTCTGACTTACTTTCCACAGTCTGTGTTGTGAGGCTTGTTTTTTGTAAGAAAGTGCATACTCTCCATGCCATAATAAAAGACTATTCAGCAGGTAACAGAGTGAGAGCATGAGGCAGACACAAACAAAAAGGCTGCCAGCAGTCTACATGTGCCACCTCATGTTCAGTGATAAATTACTTCCTTTGAAAGGTGCAGTTGTGTCCGATGAGCCCTCAAGTCACAGCAAGTTTTCTTGTAGAAAATGCTGCTGTAACAAGGGAATTTCCCCGCTGTGGGATGAATAAAGTGTAATCTAATCTAAGTTAGATGTTTACTTTACCTTCTGTTCCGGACTCAGTTGTGCCATTTTCTAACTCAGCCTTATCCTTCTAAAAAAAAGTCAATGACCCAAAAGACATTTTCAAACGCACTTCTGCATTTTAAACCGTAACCATATTTTCTACTAGCCTGGGAATCCAGACCCAAATCCAAAAGATTAAGGGTCTGGCATTGAGTAATGAAAGTTGCCCATCTTGAGGGGCGGCAGCAAGCCTGCATTTGAAAATCTCACTGCACGCAGTTGAATAACACTACGACCAATAACAACAACACATGGGGTGACGTATTCAGAGTCCCATACGCTTAGCTACCAAGGGGGTAATCCTTTCTTCTCTAAGCGTAGCTCGCATGGCGCCATTTCAATGCTACGAAGCCATCACCTGCAGTTAGCATCCCATTGACTGCCATTCATTTTGGCGCCACTTTGACAGCGAATAACTTTACATCTGAAGCTTTTCGAGACTCTATTTGTCTGTTGTTTCTTTCTAAAGAAACACAACAATGTAAATAAAGCTCCATTACCTTGTACCTCCAGTTATGGCTCCGTAGCAGACGTTTTTGTAAAAATAGATTGCGTCACAACCACACGACTTACTGTCGCACAGTCAACAAATCACCGTATTACCACGAGAAGCACGCAGACAGTTTAGACTTCCATTAGCTGTTTAGGTTTAATTACTAACGTTAACTAGCATGTTAGTTAGCAGTTATTAGCCTGTGCTTATGTTATCTCCTTACATATAGCTACACTCTCCGTCTCTGCTGATTGGGAATGATTGAGCTTTCTCTTGGCACAGCTACCAGAAGACTTACAACTTAAAGACATGTTGCCCACGTCACATCTACGTCTTCAAGCTCAGTTGGAGGCTGCGCATCAACGCTCAGCCATCACCGGAAAAGTGCTTCTATTTTCCTTCACTGGTCTCCGTCCAGAACAACGGGATCTGTTGGTCCACTTCTTTAACTTTCTATGTTAGCTACCAGCAGGGCTGACTGGTAGATTAAACTTTTGTCAATTGTTCAGCTCGACTCTGGCCCGCCTATGTCCGATACACCGATGTGATTGGTGTAACTCGGCTACAAGGGTATAGTTAATGAGTTAATGAGCAGCATTACTCGATGCCAGAGTAACTCGCTTAGCAAATTCAATTGTGCTCTTGCGAGAACTCCAGGATTTCCAGGGTACTTGCACTTTGAGGAAAGCTTTGTTGAGTTTTTGCAGCTGGAGTAAACTTTGCTAACTCATTCCAAATAACCTAAGGCCGTGCAGCTATGTCACGTGCTGTGTCATGTGAAGTGTGTGGGTGTGTTGTGTGTGATGTGTGCAAAGCCTTTCTGGACATTTTCTCTGTGTTGCTGTTGTGTGTGCGCCTGTCACGCTAACAACCTGTGATTGGAATTCTGTCAATGAGTAACACATTTTCTTTCAAATTGAAGTGACAAAACATTCCTTGAGGTTATACAATATGCACAATAATAATGAGGAATGATAGATATGCATTATTTTCATCACAGTTTCAATACGTTTGGGGCTGAGGCAGGTCACTTGGCCAAATGCCATGGGGCTGTCAACTTTCTCTTGTCCCATTTATTGTAAAATTAAAAAGTTGTGAAAGTTTAAGTGATGTTTGTTATCTTTAGACTGTGTAAATGTTTTGTTATGTTCAGTCTGTTTTGGAAACCGAGAGAGACAATAGCCTGAGAAGAGGGTGTGTGGAACTGATGCAGTCCCTGTCACATGGTATGTCATTACAGACTCACTCAGTAAAACAAAGATCCAAAGAGAGTTGTGGTGTCGTAGTGATTTTGTGGTGTGTCCTGAGTCTGTTACAGACAGTACTTGATAGTATTCCCTTGCACTTAACTCACAGATTTGAACATTACTGGTACATTTTTTGCAAATAATATACCACATTTCTCCTTGCAAGTTTTGTAATTATTTGTAACACTTTACATGTCATTTTAGCTGACTCTTTTATCCAAAGGCACTTTTAATTGCTATATGTCAGAAGTTGCACGCCCCTGGAGCAACTAGACGTTAAGTGTCTTGCTCAGGGACACATTGGTTGATGTATAGCAGTGGGAATTGAACTCGGGTCTCACACACCAAAGGCATGTGTCATATCCACTGCGCCATCACTAACCGCATCTCAATTATTTTATTTTCCACAAGCATTTTTTAATAATATAACTCAGTAAAAAAAAAAAAAAAAACTCTCTTTGCACATGCCTCTTTGTTACTATAGAGCCTGGAGAAAGAACATTAATATTCAATACCTCTTCAACCCACCAGATGACAACTTTTGGCCACAGTGTGAAGGACAAAAGCAAATGGTGGTTTTTACCTTGTCTGGGCTGGCCTCGGATCTCAGTCTCCCAGCTTTAACAGGCTGGTTCATAAAAAGGGGTTTAGTGGACTTTTAAAGCAAGTCTGAAAAGCTGTAAAAAGACCATCCTATTAAATGTGCCTCGGGAAGGCAATGGATTAGTGTCTTAATTGTCACTGTGTTAATGTGCATTATATTTTATTTAATAAGTGTCTTTTCACCACTCTGACATACTGTTTTGATCTAATCCTAGGACAACATCAATGTGGACGAGGCAGCGCGTTTCCTGGTCGAGAATATCTTGGCTAACGACAAAGGTTTGCCGTATGAGGAGAGCAATGGAGACCGGATCAAACTGGACCAGGAGACTGTGGCTGCTGAGATCAAGTCAGGCTGCTGTTGACAATCGAGCAATTCGTATTAGCCATCTGCCTCCTTTTGGCAGGGTCCAGCCCAAGGACCCAGCCTGTGGCTCTCCGCCCTTTCCTGCAGCCTCTCTGAGGAATATGAATACATGGGTCCTCAAAGCTTTAGGATCTTCTCCTCTCTGCACTGATGCCCGTTTATCCTGCCCATCAAATTTTCTCATTTTAGTTTTCCCTATGCCAGAATAGAAGCCCAATTTTATCTTGATGTCGTTTTAAATGTTGTCACTGCCTCTATCATGCTGTTTCGTTTTTTGTCCCACACCTCTAAACCACGACATCTTTATTATTGTGTTTATCTCACTCCAAATTTCCCTGATTGTGTATTCAACCACCAACTATGAACCCCACCCAGCCTTCCACACTTAAACCCTGGTGCTCTTTTTTCCCTGACAGCCTCTGAAGCTCTGGACTATACAACAGGGTGCCAATTAATCCGAGATTTGTGAAACACAAGCTGGAAAACAACCTGTAGCTTTTTAACTTCTGTCACTTTGGTCTATTCTCTCTCAGTATCTTTGTCATTCAGTGTTTATCTGTGAAACAAGACACTTTATCGTTCAAGTATTTCTTTAGCTAACATGGATGGACGTAAATGACAATAATAATTTTCAGAACACTCTGTTTCTGTTTCCAGCTTAAGACTACTATGTAAAAGTAAGCAAAGGAGTCACAGTTAGGCATCACAGTTATGCATTATCAAAATGGTATAATATCTTGTGTTGTTGTCATGAATTGTTGTCTTATGCTGTATTTTGTCTGATGTAAGGTGCCATAATACAGTTTTTGTTAAGGTAATTAGAGGGGAACACTTTTTGTTATTCACACAAACATTTATGGACTGACAATACAGTATTTCACAAAAAAACTGCGGACCATATGAGGCACTGTTTTTCCACCAGTATAAAAATGTAGATCTGATTTATGTATGTATTTTTTTTAATGTGTTGGGTCAAGTATTATGCAACTTGTGACAGAATCAGAAAGGGGACTACACTCTCTTTTTATGTATGAAAGTTTTCAGATGAAATATGGATTTAAAAAAAACTTTGAGTTGGGATTACATTTTCATGTCAAAATACTTCAAATCTGAAAGACCAAAATAGAATAAACATTATAACAGATTTGTCTATTAGTGATTAAACTGTCTCTTTAGTGTAATCTAATTTATTTAAATGTGTGAAACATTTTGTTTCCGTGTGTGGATTTTATGGTTCAGTGTCCTAGCAAATGTTTCAGATTATAAAATTAATTGTTTTTTTACAGGCACAAATATGTTTGGGTTCAAGCCATCTGAACAGGTATTATACTCAAATGAACACATTTCTTATAAGCGTACTGCACAAGCAAAAATGCCTGGTGCAGGAGATTTCAGGTTCTTGGGATTTAGACCTAAAGTGGGATTAGGCTGATAATGCCATGCTGTATAACATGTTTCTTGCAGCAAAACTACAGATTGACAATCAAAATACTCATAATTCTTACTGCACTTGAAGAATGATCCAGTGGAAACATTGCTGTCAAACCTATCATTGAAAGCAGGCCAGATTATGAAAAGCACAGAATAATGGCCAATGTTCTGTAGTAAGACTCACACAATTCTGATAAGACACTTTTACAACAGTTTAGATTCTACCTAACCTAGCACTGAATATGTGCAGAGCCCCCACTGGTACCGTTATTTCTGATTTAGTTTACAAAATATAAGCCAAAATGCACCTTTTGTTATGCTTTTAGTGTTAACGTTACATTTTATTTAGATGGTTCCAGAAAAGTTTGCACCGCATTTTAAGGCTATATTTTGTGTTGATATTCTTGGATATTGCAATATTTTTCCAGTTTACATATAGGTTGTTTAATTTACGGTATTTACGTTTCTTTAAATCGATGTATTGTAAAGGAAAATCTATCCATCCCTCCATTTTGCCCGAGACCCCACCCACGTTATAGGTCCGTTGCTTCGCAACGAGTAAACTCTCAAGAGCAGACCAAACCAAGCAAAGGCAGCTCCTCCCGGGCAGGCTAACGCTAGCTACCTAACTTGTTCTTGGTCAATTAGCTTTCAGATTTATTAAACCAAGTGCAATGTCCAAGGCACAACCTAAGAAAAAGGAGTCATCTTCCAGTAAAGTATCTTTATCCGACCGACAGACGGAGTGAGTTTGGTTAGCTAATTTTTACAGCGTTAATTAAGGCTAGTTTTAGTTAGCATTAAAGTTAAAAACGTATTATCAAAATAAACTACGCTAGCGTTAGTGAACGTTAGTATATATGAAGCTTGCCAATTGTGACAGAACATCACATTTTAACTGTAATTGGTTTACTTGTGTTACGTAAATAATGTAACGTGACTGACGTTACCTATCTATCTAAAGTTATCAATCTATTTGTCTGTCTGTTTAGCTGCAAGGCATACGGCATGTGTGTAAAAAATAACCCAGTTCTGTGATCATTATGGCGAAAACATTCAGCCATTATTAGAGCTAATATCAATTCCACTATGAGAGGGTAAACAGGGATTTGGTGCGTTTACTCTTTACTGAATCTTTGGTACTGAGCTGGCTAATTTTTTGCTGAATATTGACAAAAGGGAAGCCAAGAAACAAATAAAGATATGAAGAGTTATGTGTCATTATTTCAGAGCAGCGTCCCTAGCTACTTCCTCTGAGAGCCTAGGAGGTGTCTGGAGATGCAGATTTCCCAATTGGCCTGAGTGGAATGATGCAGAAGTCAACAAGGAGAGATGGGACTCGAGTAAAGGAGCTGAAGATGGAAAGACAAGCAAGAGTCACAATGCTGTAAATCTGGAGTATAAAATATTGATATTTGCATCAGCAATGCAATGTTTCAAATCCACTTTACAAGTGACTAATTTTCACATAATGTTGATCTCTGTTTCTGTATGTCACATTCACTTTGTTTGCTTTTGTCTGCAGCCATTTTTTGAAGACCCTGAGGGAAAAATTCCCCTGCCTCCATCTTTGAAAGTGCATTCCTGGAAGCGTCCTACAGAGTTTATTTTCAATACGGTATGCTTCTATGTTAATTATATGGTTTCTGTAGTAGTACTGTACATGCCAAAATTCTACCTGTCTGCAACAATGACAGTTATTCCATGGCACTGTAAAACTGATAAAAATGGTTTATGCTTGGACTGTTATAGTATACCACATTATGTAGCATCAAAAACATGGACTTGCAAAGACTAAAGCATTCATCTCCTGTTTAAAAAAATATTGATTTATTGTTAATTAACTGTTGGTTGCAGCCATTAGATGGATCAACAAGTGCATTTCTTTGCCACACAGTGTGAAATGTAGTTAAGGAAATCAGCTCTGTAGTTGCCTCCAAGGAAGTTTTAATTGCATCACTCCACTTTTGTGTTACCCGTCACTCAATGCAGTATTGAGCAATTACTGGAAGCTTCCTGCTTTTTGAATTAGTCCTTGCCAGGTCACAAGCTGCCTTTTCACTAAAGATGTTAGAAGCATTTCATTAATTTCATACAAGAGGAATAGAGATTAATCAAAAAAGCAATCAGCTGTGCGGATGCAGGCAACAGCTCTACTGTGAAACTCTCGTTATAGAATTAATTCAAAATTTGGTTCTTACTTAGAGTTGCTGTGACAAAGGGAGAAAACTCAACCTCTCTTGAAGTGAGATCCCCTGATCTGTCTCACCATCACCTGACCTATTAATTAATTTTTAATTAGTAACACTGAGTCTATTAACTTGGATGTGAAATATTCATCGCAGACACAGTCTTGGGAGTATCATGGCAGGGTTAGACCAGTTTAAGACCTGGGATGAGTAGAGGAGTATTAAGTAGGTTAAATATTCATGTCCATTTTAAACAGGTGAGGCATGACAGCAATGTTCCAAAGCTGGCTAATCAATGTGTTATTGTACTGAATAATACTGAAATGTACAGATGCTACCACACGCTGTATAACAACCTTAGAGCATAGCGTTTTTCTGTCAGTCATCTGGCTGTGAAGGTGCTAAAGTTCTCAGGCGCATGTATTAATTTATGCCTACAATGAATACAGTGATCTGCTTTATTTTACTGTAGGGTCTCACCGTTGTTGAAAACAAAACAGCCTTTGACCTAGTCTCCCCCAATGATCATCTGATTTGCAGCGAGGTTAGTTTTCAACTGTTTTATACTTTTCAATGACAGGTATCAAACAGCACTTGGATACTGTAATTCATATGTCAGACATGGTGACGTTTTACTGACAGAAAGGGTTATTTTTGTGAATGATAATTGAGGATCCGTCCAATAGATTTAAAGATTGGTTGATAGTTGTTAAACTCGTAATTATTTTTTTCCCCATTCTCTCCTCCATCTTTGATCAAGCTGATGAGGTGGATCATCAGTGAGATCTACATTGTTTGGACGCTGCATAACAGCACATTTACAGAACAAGATGTTTGGAGACCTTGGGAGCACATCTACTCGTTGTGTAAAGTGATAAAAGGTCATGAGCCGCTCTACAACAACTATGGGAAATACGTTGTCAAACTCTACTGGATGGTGAGCCTGACATGCACACAAACATCCATTCACACATCTACTGTAAGGTTACTAAAGATTAGGTTTTTAGGAAAGTCAAACCTTCTGACATCACAATGACTCTTGTTAATAATACATTTTTTAGAGGCACACTTGAGGCAACGGATAACACAATATTGCATTTTATGAGGATGAGGATGGACTGAGGGTTGGACGGGGGAAGGGATGAAAAAAGCCTTATCCACTCAAAGCTCAAGTCAATCAGTCTTACTACTGTGCCAAAAGTGGCCTGGCTTCATATATTGCCTGATTTGATAAGTCTTAACACAAGTCAATTGCCCCTTAAGACCATTAGAGCAGGAACAATTCATACTGAAATTTATATATGAAAATAATTCATATTATGTGCAACTGTAAAGATTTTACAGGTTTTTGCCTCTAAATAAGGTTCATCATTACTTTGGGATACAGCTTAAAGATGCTGGCCTGAGAGTTTGTGTTGCTTGCCACAGATCTCTAAGTAGTGGACAATACATCATTGTGTCATTTCTGAAAGGGAACTTCTTCCAGCACAACAATTTGGGTCAGTGAGAGATTGAAAAAAATGGGAGAGCTAAAAATGATGGGGTTCTGTAACACTGCGAGTCTTGCCTTGACAAACAAGCATGACACGGTTGTAGGCAGCAGTCCCCGTGCCAACCATAGCACGCTAACAGATGGTTGTTGAGATGGTATGAAGCACCCAGCCCCCAACCACCCTTCCCATTTCCACTGTTTTCGCTGATAGGCTGCTCTCTTTCTCCCCTGCTCATGTGATTCTTTATTGTTCCACCCCAATCTTTTTTTCTTCCTTCTTGCTGCTGTAAATATCCATTCCAATCTCATTTTCTCACCCTGTTTTTCCATCATCCTAAAACTCGGCTTCTCCTTTCCTCTTTTTCTTCAGCTCTCCTCTAACTGGCCATTTCACACTGTATTTTACCCCATGTGCGAACACATTGAGCTCCTCCTTAGGGCGATGTTTTGACAAGAAAGTGAAAGAACAAGCAAAGAAGAAAGTAAGCTCGCCCACACTATGCACACTGCTCTGATAGATAGAAAAGATAGAGAGGCACAGCTGTGAACAATCAGTCAGATTATCACCTGCTCGGGCTGCTTTTTCTTACAAGCAGTGTGAAACTCCCCCAGACGGCCAGTAGACAGAACACACCACAGCCGGCATGTAACAAGCTCTGACACCAAACAGGATGCTAAGATGCGAGCATAATGTAGCTAATGCTAGGAGAGTTGTTAGAATGTGAAGCCCATAGATCTGAGATTTTAAGGTCATGAGTTACACATTGGGCTTTGATCATCTGAATCACACCTGTGGCACACTTTAAAATGGTAGGAGAAATGAGTTTACATAAGCAGTGGATGTGTTAGAAACTTGTATCCGTCATGGCCAATCACATCAGCTCCTCTTATTACCTCTAAATGCAGTTGTCACCCCCACCACAATGTACAGACTGTTTGGTAAAGGAGTTGAGAGTTCAGCTTCCTCTAACATGAAACTGCTATTTCAGTCAGAAACATTTAATTTAAGGAATTCACTGCAAATGGTTATAGAGTTCAATTCTGCAGAAAATGCTCTGTTCTTTTAGGAAACTTTCAAGGAATTTTGAGAATTATGCTGGGAGAACAAATTACATAACACACTGTAGTACAGAGTCAGTGAAACCTGTTCATGTACATGAATATTAGATCCTAGTAGAGTCAGCAATACCCAAAGGTTAGCACATTTTGGATGGATTTGGGGTGGTGGAGGGAGTTGAATGCAAGCAGTGTTGGCATGAAGTTATCAGCAAAATAAAAGTAGGTAAAAGAATGTTATGAAGGCTGCCTAGTACACTTGAATGTGTTTGATGTTACTCTCAGCTGATAGCGGACCAGAAGATCCATCAATGAGGCAATGATAATGAGCATAGATGAAACAGGTAATAGCTGATCAGTCGATGCAAGCACCGCTTAAATACTCGGCCTGAGGGTAACACTCCATTCTGGTGTGAGAGGTGCAAGTGTAAATATATACAGCAGCTCAAATATTTAGCAAAAAACAGCATTCCATCATTACAAATATTCTGTGAGATGATGCTTCTTTTTAAGCTGAATTGATTTTATTGGTGATTCTGAGACCCTGGTCAACATGTCTTGTCTTTTTTCTGTGCATTATCCACATGTCCACCTCTGCCACTCTAAAAAAATGCAAATTTTCCTTTATTTTGTTTTACTTATAAAGTGGTTAATAAGGTGGTGATCTGAGACCTGAGAGTGGTATCATTCTTCTCATCTAACTCTTGGCTATAAAGGAAATATATGTATTTCCCTTTAAGGTTTACATGACTTGCTAGAACTGCTATTTGAGGTGCATTGATTGTTAAACCGTATCTTCACTCACTATGTCTTCCTTCCTTTCTTTTAGGGTTGTTGGAGGAAGATAACAGTGGATGATTCAATGCCATTTGATAAAGAAAACAACCTGCTTCTTCCAGCCTCCACCCATCAGTCAGAGTTGTGGCCAATGCTGTTGGCTAAGGCTCTTATTAAAGTGGCCAACACAAAGTGAGTTACTGTACATTCCATAAGCATCTCAGTATGGCCAGAAGGAGTTGAGAAACAGTTACAATAGTCTTAAAGTAAGAGGGCGGAAGGACAGAGTCAAGCTTATTCCAAGTTTATACCCACTATGTAGCCTGCCTCTAATAGGACCACTGTAGAAATACACACTATGCACACTTCCCCTTTAATCTAACACTGTACACTGACCCTGCTTAAGTAAAGCAGTAGACAGTAAAGGATGTTACTATTTCTCAATTTCAATTGAATTTAAATGCAGTAGTTAACCTGGCATCTGGTAAGGATGCCTCCTGGGCGCCTCCCTAGGGAGGTGTTCCAGGCACGTCCAGCTGGGAGGAGGCCCCGGGGAAGACCTAGGACTAGGTGGAGAGATTATATCTCCAACCTGGCCTGGGAACGCCTCGGGATCCCCCAGTCGGTTGATGGTTGATGTGGCTCGGGAAAGGGAAGTTTGGGGTCCCCTACTTGAGCTGCTGCCCCCGCAACCCGATACCGGATAAGCGGTCGAAGATGAATGGATGGATAGTTAACCTGTAATTTGCAGTTGACAAAATGAAAGTAATTTACTAACTGATTTCTGAGAACATTTTGACCCTGTCAGATCGTGGACATTAATAAAATTCACAGAGCTTTATTTCAAAATTTAGTCAAGATCACAGTGTTTCCAAAGATACCAAATGTTTCATGCTGAACTATTAGGAAATGTTTATAAAATAATGCGCAACACACCTAGAATTTCCACATTTCATGTACTGTCAATATAGTTTACGGTGTAGGCTTTACTCTGAAGTTTTTGAAGATAAATTGTTATTGGAAATCAGGGTTCAGGAGGTTCATTTCCTGGTTGACAATTGCATACTGTACAGGCTGTATGAAATGAACTAAACTATTTAAAGCTCACACACACATGCACAAGAACCCCCACACAGAGTGTGTTTTGCTGACTTAGTCAAACCTTCACCTGACCTAATCTCTGCCCTGATCTGTCTTGAGTTTGGTGACAGACAGGCAGTGTGTGTGTCTGTGATGGGGAAACATGGCGTGTGTGAAGGTGGCTGTTTCAGTGTCCACAGAAGGTCGAGACATAAATGTTTCATCCAAGACAGGAAACAAAGGAGCCTTTCTCCTCGTGAATTTATGAACCATATAATTTATGAACCATAGTGAAAGTTCTTTGTACTGAACTAGTTCCAAACTTTGCCCCGGTGTCTGCTGGAGCTTCTCAGAAAAGCAGTTGTCTTTTTTTTTTTATATAAAAAGATGAATTTGAGGGCTCCGTCACTTTGGAGCTGAGTAGCATTTTTGTAGTGGTTATGGGCTGTGGCATTACTGATCAAGTTGTATTGATTTCCCTTCCTCGGGTATCATGACTGTGCTGTGGACTGGACAGGTTGGCAACAGAATCCCAAGAGGACCAATTAGAGCTGCAGCAGCCATCTGTTTAAACTGGAAATTGTGTGCTAAAGAAACATACACACACACTCCTTCAAATTAGTTCTAGAGACTTAAATAATAGGTGCATTACACATACCATAAGACACATTTCAAAATGTAGAACAGAAGCTGAGCCTGTATTCTTGCAGACTTGAACAAACAACAACGAGAGTCAATTCATCATTCGTTATTCGTGATACTTAAGTCTACACTTTTGTCACAAAGAAATGGCAAAGTTCATGGATGTCAGTTACCTTTGTTGTCTTCACTGGTGTCATCCCTTAACATCATGATAAAATAAAGACAGAGAACAAGAAAAACTGACAATCAATACAATCAATTCAAAGTCAATTGCATAGAAACAGTATTGCCATGAGTTTAACCACTCAAGCACCAAGCATATTATGTGCAATTTAACAAATTGAAACTGATCTCACAAGTTCCATTTGAGAACAGTGCCAATGCCACAATGGGTAGTTTGAAAGGAGTCTCTGGCTTGTTGCACATCTGTCTTTTTTAACAGTTCTTTGTATTGTTGTTTCTCAGTGTGGTGTCAGAGGTCTGCGGGCAGATGGGCGAATTGACCTTTATACACACCCTGACCGGCTGGAGCCCAGAAATCCGTCCTATTAGGTAAGATCCTTATTGGCCAACTCCAATCTTGTACTGTATTGTGTCTTCTTCTTTATATTTTCCATTGAAAGACTATCTAAAAAAGTGTACTATTTTATAAAGTATACTGTAGCAAAGGGAGCAAGAAAAGTGTATCTGTCTACAATGGTATAAGAAGTCTGAGGATTGGGGTTGTAAATGGATACAGAGATACATAATGTGGGGGTGGGGGGGGGGGGCAGCATGGAGTGGAGAATCTCAGCTTGTCAGTGAAGTGTAATTCTCTCTAGCTCAGCAAGTTAGCGGCTGTTAGTGAGTTGCCTGGGGAACCTATCAACACGTACAGGCACTTAACATGACATTGTATGTGTTTTGGATTGATTCAGTGACACATAAGTTTGCAGTCGCATGTGCATGTACCCACACAAATTTTACAGGATTACATAAATTCAAATTTCTGCTCACTGTCTAGTTATGGGACCCACACACACACACACACACACACACACACACACACACACACACACCACACACCACCACACACACGCACACACGCACACACACACACACACACACACACACACACACACACATTCTAATGTGCCCCCCTCACATTAGAATGACAGGATCAGGCTGCTTCATCACAGTTGTAATTTTGTATTAGAGAAGTAGACAGACAGTCACAAGCAAGCACATTCCGGTCCAAAAAATGCAGTTGGTGAACTTTAAAAAAGAAGTAAGAAAAAGAAGAAGTTATTTTAAGAAATATTATTTTGAAACTTTGTACTTTGTAACCAATTCAGATTTTTTAACCTCTTTTCAGGTCTGTATATTTGGGCAAAACCTGGGATTTCTTACAAGACACCATTCCCATATTTACACACCCAGATGAGAGTTTGCCGGAGACGAAGCCACAGACTGCAGATCCAGCTGCAGGGAGAGATTCCAGCTTTAATGACAGCAAGCATCAGCTGCCAGAGAAAAGTAAAGGTCTAATACTGCTACAGTTAGACAAACACACACACACACACACACACACACACACACACACACACACACACACACACACACCACACCCACCACACACACACACACACACACACACACACACCAGGACACACAAACATGGAAAGGCATACAATAACGCACACATGCATACCCTGAAACATACATCTCAATTACACACATTGCTTGCGCATTGAATTGAGTGAGTCAATTAAATCAATGATCCATTAGATTGCAATCATTTGTGCACATAATACTTTAATACAGCTTGTCAATTTATCAGCGGGCTGTTTGAAAATGTATATACAGTATGTCTGTTGTGTGTCTGTATATGGGCATTACTATATTTTTGTATATCTGCATGTGAATGCACAGTGTGTGTAAATCAGTATTTTCCTCCCTCTGCATAATTCTACTATGGATACCAATATACTACTATGGAGCATTACAATGAATATTTCATTGTCCAAAAGAAACTCACGCTTATCAATGATTCCATTGCCTTATAGCAGTAATAACGCTTATATTGTACCTTTTCAGTATTTATGGCTTGGTGATGTACTTTAGGACTGGAGAAAACCCAAAGTTCACTATCGTGCCATTCTTACGAATACTTCTATTTTTCAGCCAGTGCTCTTCTGCCTCTTTCCTGTTCTTTCAAGCATCACTTCCTGTTTTCCCATACTCATGTATTATGGAGCGTGAGATGGTTAATGCGTGTATGGTGGACTATAAATAAACCAGCAGAGGGAGCAGTGGCAGGGTGAATTATTTGGTGTTCCCGCAGGACAGAAGAGCCTCCCAAGTCAAATGTGGTTATGTGATGAAAGATGGATTAAAACGTCCTCAGAAAAGAGTGTGTGGCTTAGAGTTGTTTCATGTCTTTAAGGTTGAGCGATACAGTAAAGGCTTTATTAAAGTTCTACCCTTGATAACACACAACATTTAGGTATAAAAAAAAATTCCCATCAACATAAATGGGTTGCAGTGTGAATTACATTTCCTCTCTTGCGCTCTTATTTAGCCACCTGCCAATAATCTGTCCCTCGGTCCCTCCTACAATTTTACTTGTTGACAATCTTTTTTTAATTATTAAAGTGTTGGATATTACTAAAATGATTTAACGACATGCACGCACAAAGTAGTAATTCCTGAATGGAACTTTTATCCTTTAAGGGAAATGCATCACACAGTGCTTACATACATGCATGCAAACATAAAAAACCCTACACATTCTTTCTGTCTCACTCTTTTGGTGCCCGATGTCTAATGAAATGCATAAATCGCAATGCAGTTTGAGAACCACTTCTCTGTTCAATTCTTAATGTGTTGCCTTTGTATTAGTCTAGCAGTGCTCCCATCTCTCTTCACCATGGTATCTTCAAATTGATTTTACATGTCCCTTGGCCCATGTGGTCCTTATATCATATTCTCTAAGATGCACCATACGGGGGCAGGGCCATCCATAGATCACCTAGATTCTCTCTTGTTGCCTTATTTATACCTGTGGAGGCCAATAGTGCTTTCACTCCTCCATGGTGGCACTTTACATTGATTTATACATGTAACTTTTTATTCATCAGCTCTACTTTACATTGGTAGATGGCACTACGTTTCACTATATCAGTATGTTCAATTAGGGTCCGTCAATAATTTCTTCTCTCAGTAAAATCTATTATGTACTGATACAGTGAAAGTTCTACAATGTCAGTCATACTGTCAGAGTATATCATTTTTGCATACATGTCTATGTTGGTGTGTGTGTGTTTATGTGTGTTTGTGTGACTTTGCATATGCCTACAAGGTTTACCTGTACCAGTGTCAGTTTTTTTGTGTGTGTGTTTCTCAGGTTCCCCCGAGGTAGTGGTGTGTGCAAGCTACTACCCTTTACAGCCTCATAACAATTCCTGTGGGTTTGAACAAATGGTATGTCTTTTCTCTATTCCTCTTCTGTTGCTGGCTATGCATACATGTGCTTATTCAGTATAAGTTTTATAGTTCCGTCACACGCCATGAGAGACATTTGCGTCCATGAGATTAGATTTCACCTTCTGTAGATGGCAGTCAGATCTTCATTACAGATTTGGAAGCTTACAGTAGAGAGATTGACATTGTGATGCAAATACTATATAGTACATAGTAAAGGCAATCTAGCCAGAACGTCTACAGAAGCATTTTCAAAGATGTGAAGAAGAAGAAGAGCATACTCAACTATGATGTTAGGAGTTATATCAATGACCCTACGCCGTACAAAAGGTACATTTATGGTTTGTGTTGACATGCTCACTCATTTTTGTGTTGAACCATATGGATCCAATTAAATATAGAGACTTACACAAAATCTTACTCACACCAAATAATGATTCTACCTTTAATGTGAAAACATATAGATGTGTTTCAATACCTTTTTAAAATGTAAACTATATTGGTCATCTCTGTTATATGGCACAGTAATGTGAAAAATGTACTGAAGCCCCAAAATAACAGTGGGTGGTGGAGATGAAAGATAACAGTGCTTGTGACCTTGGGGCATGGTGTGTTCTATTCAGTTGCTTCACCTTAACAGGCTTGTTCAATTATTTACACCCATGCTAGGGCTAATTGGTGGACAGGATTTTCCTTTGTTGGAGGTGTTATATCACCTCCACTCTCTGATCTTGGGTCAGAATCCCCTTTTTACAGTTTAACATGATTAACCTGTAGAGTTGGTTACAGGGGACAGTAATGAGAGAAAATGTTACTCATACTCATAAGTTACTCATAAGTTACTCATAAGTAAGTACTGTATGTATGTTTATGTCTGTGCATCTGTCTATTTGTGGGCACACAGGCAAATTCCTCACAGTTTCTTCGTCGGTACGGTTTCTCCTTGCTGTACAGCCACATTGTCCTGTTGACCAGAACCCGGGCATGCCAGCTGGAGGCACCACCCAAACCTCCACCTATACCCCAATGGAAACTCATCCGCCCGCGGAAGGAGATTGTGGTCACCGATGAACCACAGAGTGCGTGAGAAACAGAGGAGGAGGCAGGAAATAAAAATGTTAAAATTAAGTTTGGAAAAAAAGGTGGTCAAGGGGGACACCAGGAGGAGGATGCAGGGGAGGATATCAAACAAACAGAAAAGCACAAATTATGTGATGGAGTGTAGGTGAATGTTCTAAATAAATATGACTAGAAAGGAAAGCTAGTGCTAATGCAGGAGATTTAGAACCTGCAGTACAGAGGGCAAACACTTCCGCATGCTGAAATGAAAAAAGGAGGATAGCTACAATAATTCTGTAATGAAAATAGCTGCTGGCTCAGGCATATCTGACATCAGCTGATCTCTCGGGTGAAACAAAAAATGCAGTAAGAAAGAGTCAGTGTGTAAAAAAGCATTGCTGGCATGATGTGTGAGGGTTTTTTTCTCTCTCTTTTTGCAGAGCTTTCTTTGTCAAAACTAGAACAGTTCATCGAGGTTGCCAGCCCTCTTCTCTTCTACCGTGTCAAGAGAAGTGCCGGCCCCATCCCGGAGCTGTATGTACACTTATGTGATCTAAGATTGAGAAAATTGAAAGAGATGAGTCTATTTTGTCGTCCTGCTCTTCCGGTAATTTAAGCGTATCGTATTGGTTAAAGAGTATTTTAATTTCTATAGCTGACCTTTGCTCTGACCTCACTGTAGAGGAAGGAAAGAAAGAAAACAGCCTCCATCTGGGGATAAAAAAAAGTATATTCTCATGATCACATTAGTCTTATCCCCATCTTCCTACTGTTCCCCCTGTTCTCCCTGCCACCGGGCAATGAAATCCAGGTAGCAGTTGAAGAATTCAAACTATATGGGCATATTTCTTTTTTATGCTTTTAATACAATGTTATAAAGATTTGTTCCCTCTTGACTATAACTATAATCACGGAAGTAAATGTTTGCCAACAATTCCTAAAATTAAAACAAATCACAGCTCAAAGCAGTGTGACGGGATAAATGCTGTTCCAGTGTCATTTGGTGTCTATAATGTGACATGCATGACTCACTTATAGACGATCTGGTGTATCGGTCCTAAATGTATTACCATGACATGAGATGCACGTATGTCATGATTATGATATGATGCATGTGCAGTATGTCCACATAGCATGCAGCATGAATACATGTCTTTGTGTGTCAGAGAGGCCAAGCAGAGTGCTCAGAGGAAACGTTCCTACGGATCCCCTCTGGTGTACATTGCTGAGAGAGAAGAGACTGAATGCCCAGAAGACTTTGAGCCTGATGCCGTTGAACGCACCACTAACTCACCAGCCAGCACAACAGACAAAATAGAGGTACACGGAATTACTGTTTCCTGGGGCAAAGAGGTGATTTATACATTCCGTGTGTGTGTGTGTGTGTGTGTGTGTGTGTGTGTGAGTGTGTGTTTAACATGTCACAGACCATTTTGTTGTTGAACCTCAATTGTGGTAACCCCAAGCTATTTATTAATTTAGATATGAGGCTCTGTGAAGCTCAGCTTAATGCCATTTATCCACTTACTAAGATTGTAGTAGTTGTCTGCAAAATTTTGTTGCATCTTTTTATTTCCTTGTTTCACCCCTCTGTCTACCCTGTAAGTATGCAGTTGAAGGCTCATCAGAGAGGCTCTGTGTGTCAGTGACAACAAGGCTGCCATCCCCCAGTCTCAAAGTCACTTCTGTTGTCTCCCAGCCAGGCCACCACTGACCAGGGGCACATCTGCACAAAAGAGAGAACCCATGAGGGAAGGGAGATTGGGGGGGTGTTCAGGGCAGCAGCAGAGAGACACACACAGCCAGACACAAAGACAAGTATAGAAGCAAAGATAGAGAGGAATAAAGAAGGGGGCCAACTGTACAGAAAAAGAAAGGAGGGGGACTAAAAAGTGGGAAGAAAGTGACAGTTGGACAGGGAGAGAAGAAAGCGGAGCAGGAAACAGAGGGAGATGGGAAAAGAAAATGGCTGGTGTGGGGTGGTGGTGAACGGGTTGCGTGGGTTTCATTCCGGGAGAGGTCGTGTACTGTGCTGATGAAAAAAGCAGTGCAATTAGATGGTGAGCCATCAGTGTCTGTGTCTCCTGGGGGGTTCATTATTACACTTCACTCCTAGCATAGAGAGAAAAAATAGAGTTCATATTAATCGCCCTCTTGTGTAACTGTGACCAGTTATAGAGCGGTTAGGCTAGGGCAGTATGGACACGCTAATTTGATGTGTCGTTTGATGTCTGTGTGTACATGCACTGACGTTTATGGGTTTGTGTATCTGTCATACGTGTGCCACATTTTTACTCAGTGTTTGTTACCGCTCTTCACAAGCACGTGCTGGGTCACGTGCTGAGGGGACAGCACAACAAGTGAGAAGGTTCTTTTTTTGTGCTGTTTTGACCCCTCCCTCTGTTTCTGTCAACCCTGGTCAACAGTATCTGCCTCTGTGCCTAGCTCCTAGGATATAAGAGGGTGGTTGCACATGATGTCCCTAATACCCTCAATGGCCTACTCACTCAAAATTAGGGTTGAATGAGTAACTGTTTTAGTCCCCAATATGCTTGGAATGTGGTTAATCGCTAAGTCACCAAAGCCCATTTGTGTTTTCTGTTTAATTGTGCCAGAAAACTACATTTCCCAAAGTCCAGTCTGGGCTCTGCAATTAATGGATATCCTTCTGCTTGATCTTTAACTTTGATTTTATTTGATATTTATCATTTATGTAAAATAGAGAAAATGTGATATCTGGAGAGAGTTTCTTGGGGAGCAAAGACTGGCTTTGTAAAATAAAGCCCCATGAAAGGTGGTATTAAAGTAATGCGCCTTTTTCCACGCATCAATCCGTAACTAATATGATCACAGGAAAAAAAATACATTTTCCTGACAAAGGAGCATCTTAAAATCCCAGGAGCCTTGTTTGTAAAATCTATCAATCTCCATGTCCTCTTACTGTACACAGGTAAGTGATCTAATAAATAGCATGTTGTGGGTGGACGGGACATGCCATGCTTTCGAGCTTGACTTGAGCCTTTACACACATTAACATGTTTTAAGTGTTGCTATTGTGGTAGAGAGGAGGGCAAGTGTGCCTTCCAATCACAATGCCTCTCTCCATCTGTCTGGGTCTCCGGGTACTTATTCAAATAAGCGGTGACTCACAGACACACACTCACTCTGACTCATCTTGGCTGGGGTTGTTTTGAAGTTACACAAAATAAAGCCATAATTCTTATTCAGAGTTGGTAATTTGTTGGACATTCACCAGGGATTTTTGCTCAAGGGAACTTCAAATGAAGGGGCCTGGCGTAATGTTCAACTACTTGATACAGGTGTACCACGTTTTGCACTTGAATCTAGCTTTGTTATCAAAGCAACAGTGATTGCCTTTTTCCAGGCCTCATCATTCCGTGCCTTGTATCAGACAGAAGAATATGGCATCTGAAGGATTTGATAAACTCTTTAGCTATATTTCTTTAATTTAGTTGGGCAGGTGAGCATGAAATCAGAGCTGTTGAGTAATTTCCCTCTAAGAGAAGTAACTAAGTGCTAAACAACATAACTCCCCATCTGTCACTGACAGTCCAACTAAATTAGAGCTGGTATTCCCTGGTGGTGTTTTTAGCAGGAGAGGAGAAGCCCTTGTCACATTAAACCGTGTCTCGTGTCCTTTGGTGTTTGGCGAGAATGGCGCGACGCCACAGCTGGCATGGAATCACTAGAGGGCGGAAGCGTATCTCTCGCAGTGTTACTCTAGCAGCAACACACTGTTTATCTCTCTGTAACTCTCTCTCTCTGTCCCTTTAGGTTACTGCAGAGGACAGGAAGAAGGACAACGATTACATCTCCAATGGTAAAAGCTGTTCCTTTGCAATGCTGAAAATAAACTGCACTATATCTGTATGCAAGATTGCCTTACCTGAAGTCAAATATTAGGCTACTAAAATGGGCATGTGATCATTAATTTTGTTTAATTGAAAATGAGGAATGTAGTGAAGGTCTTTATTATTGGTTGACCTTAGCAGCATCTGTGCAGCATTGTCCAATTAAAGTGATTACAAGTATTTACGTCTCTCGCTTCCAATCCCTCCATCTTTCTCTCCACACTTCCACCGGTTGGCCAAGACACTTTATATTGTGCCTTATGACAACTATTCAATTGTTGGATTGAATTCCTTGCCTTCTCTCTGCCCCCGTTTAGTTGCTTAGTAACACCTGCAGTTTAAGTTAGCGGACCACTATTGCTCAGCAGAGATACTGGCCCTCGCCGCCTCAGCTTTCTGATCAGACTTCTCTCTTTGAGACAAGCCTGAGGGGAAAGCAACTGTGTGTGTGTGCATGCGTGTGTTTTTGGATGTAGAGTGTGCACATGTCTATGACTTTTCGCTGCATGCATTGAGATAGTGGGAGTCAGTGAGTGGGAGTATGGATGTGCATGTGCGCTTACACCATGCCATTATGTGGGAGTTTGGCCAATTTGGCTCACTGTGTTTAAGATAACGATTTGAGTCGAGGATAACTTGTTATGAGTCACAAGAGGAAAGGCAATTTGTTACTCGCAGCATTTTAAAATGGGAGATTTCACCGGCAATTCTATATCTATTTTTTATTGGTATTTAACCACATGTCTAACCCAACAAAAATGTTTATTAATAACATTATTAATCACAAATTAATCTCCCTTCCAGATAGGCCCAAAACTGCTTTGGAGAGACCTGTAACTGTGGAACCCTCAGCTCCTGTCAAACCCATCATGCAGGAAACATGGGTCGACCTGAATGACTTCTCTAAATGCTTTTGGTGAGACACGCATGCACGCACACACAGACACAAATATGTACTTAATTACTGCAAACATACTGTGTCAATAGAAAAACATACAGTCGTGAAAAAAGGACGGTTAAGGGGCCTGATGTGATTAAGATAACACTCTAGTTATTAAAATTAGCTGTCTTTTTTCCCCAGGACTCTCTTGGTATTCCATAAACCACAAATCTACCCACATCATATCCAGAAATCTAATTTTAAGGTACAGTATGTATCACAAAATGTGACTTATTTCTGCATGTTCAGTTTCCAGTACTGGTACTTTCTAAGCTTTCCATTTCATTCCACAGCGCAAAGCCCAACGCAAGTGTCTTTGCTATTTTAAGACCGTCTAGTGCCTACGGCGTTTAAATAGCAAATCATTGCGCCCATGAGCGTGCTGATCTTACAGCGAGATGTGTTCAGGTGAATTCTTGGGGTATGGCTATCTTAAGGCAGTGGGACGTGATCCTGCCATTTACCCATAAATACCTGGTCTAAAATCAATAGCGTATCCTTTTATTGTTATTTTAACAGCCCATTAGTAAAATGCACCTAGGCTTATGCACAGCGCGCGCACACTATGCTTGTTACACACACACACACATACACACACACACACACACACACACAC